>NC_091454.1:13946996-14246996 GCF_027789765.1 Dendropsophus ebraccatus | reverse complement strand
AGGATCCAACTTTTTTAGACGGCAGGAATCAAATTCTGAGAGTTTGGAGAAGTTTCTGAACCCGGAGAGTTTTCTCGAGTCTGCTCAATGCTACTCTTGAGCCCATGCACAGGTACTGACCACCCAACAGCAAAGGAGAACCAACCAGGACTGGACCCTGTTCTCCAGAGACATCATATGAGCAACATGCCCTGTCAACATGGCCAAATTTATGACATTTAAAGGTTTTTTTTTTCTAGTTTATTGACGGTCTATCCTCAAGAAAGGTCATCAATATCAGATCAGTGAGGATCTGACCTTAGCATCCCCACCAACCAGCTGTCTGCCAGAACTAGCCGCTGGTATACACAGTAAATGAGAACAGGAAGCAGGCCAAGATCGGTTATTGCAGCTCAGCTCCAATTCACTTCAATAGGAGCTGAGCTACAGTAACCACTCTTGACCACTGTACAGTGGACTGAGCTATCTGCTTCCTGCTCTGTTTCATCATGAATATCAGCACTACAGCTGATCAGTGGCAGTTCTAGGTGCCAGATCTTCACCATTCTGATATTGACGATCGTTCCTGAGGATAGGCCAACAATAAATTTGTGTGGAAAACCCCTTTAAGCCGCAACCCAGAATTAGAATGCTCCATAGCTTAGTAGATCAGAAATACCTTCAAACACCCACTTTTGGGGTGGAGTTTGTATGCAATCCACACCCCTTTTGTGATTCAGCTTGGGGTTCACCCAACAAAATCAGGACTCTTGTCAACTATACCGTTAATCTGCAAATAATACAAAAAAGCTCAAAAGTAGAACAAAACGCCAGCCAGTACATACAATGAAAATCCAATAAACCAACATGCTTGGGACCAACATTAAATTGACAGATTACCAGAGGTTATTAAGGAACGCCATTAAGGAACATCAGCTTGACCATGGTGAGTGCCAGGATGGTGAGACCTCCACTAATCGGCTAAATGACTGGCATTGGCACTTCATTGCCTTCATTGCAGCACCCAGCTTGGCATCATGGATACACATTGATTTGAAGAGGGCTGAACTGCAGTACTAGGCACAGCCACACATATATGCATTGAAGGGCCAATATAGGTGTTAGGCCCATACCGACCATAAACTGGTGTCCCTGGCTCAGTCTTGTTGAAGGAGTCTAGCACCATAGACCTACAACAGAACCCAACTCCTGCGGCAAGAAGAGGAGAGCATGGAATCGGGAAGCAAATTCTCAAGGATCTATCTAGTGATTGGTGGTGATCTGAACACCCAGACGGATCCAAACTTGACATGCCTCTGTGACAAGTCAAAAGTTTTTTGAATTAACTAGTGTTAAGCGGACTTGCCAAACTGTAAGGGTTCGGCAAGATTCTCTGAACCCGAACACTCGGAATTTGACTCCCGTCAGCTAAAGAAGTTGGATGCTGACCTAAGGAGTCCTGGAAAACATGCATTTTCCAGGCAACACTAGGGTAGTATCCAACTTCTCCAGATGTCGGGAGTCAAATGGCAAGCGTTCAGGTTCAGAGAACAATTTGGCACGTCCACTCAACACTTAAAGTAATGGTAAGACCTTAATGTGGGCTCAGTGTAGGAACTGTCTACTGCCAATCAATGGTGTCCGGTCTCAGCCAGTGAGTGGGCAAGACCTACACTAAGCTTTTTTCTCGGAAGCAGGACAGAGGTCCAACAGGGGATCAGGAGTAGGTAAGATCAGCCTTTTTTCTATTATTACCCAGCACAATGCAATGGCTGGAATACCCCTTTAAAAACATTACAGATTTTACTCATCACTTCCCAACCCCTCTAGTGATAGAAATCGCTTACCTACTCGTAGCTCTTGTCCGAAGACGGTCCTCTCTCCAAGTGCCGAGCAATTCCATCTGGAGTAGCGAAACTGATACTGACATTCGTTGATCCCCATCTGTGCCCCTTCACCAATAACTATAATGGCATCCGGGCGGCTCTCGCAGATGGCTCTTTGCCGAGGCGCCAACCCTGGAATCTTGTTGCAGATTATATTTGCTCCCAAAGCCACCACAGATGACAAAGCTCTAGAAAGAAATAAAAAGAGCTATCAGAGATGTAAGGGAGGTGATCCTGGACTGGACAGCCCCTATGGGCACCGCAATGGTAGCCATATTGGTTGTCAACCAGCTCTTCTAAAAAAGAGGAAAAAAAAGACCATGGCTGCATAGAACCCAACAAAAACACCGGACAAGATTCATATTACAGCTATGGGCTAAATACAACTATGTTATGGTATCTAGTGGTGAGCAGAGTTGACAAACTTTTTGGGTTCAGCAACATTTTCCGAACGCAAATTCTCGGGATTTGACTCCCGGTGTCTGGAAAAGATAGATGACATCCTAGGAGTGCCAGAAAAAACATAGATGCAACCTATGGCTGAATCCATATTTTCCCGACCCCCTAGGGCTAACTTCTTCAGGAATCAAATGCTGAGCTTTAGGGTTCGGAAAACGTTGCAAAACCTGAACCATTCGGCAACTCTACTCAACGCTAACAGGGGCCTATACAGTAACCTTGGTATTTTATTCCATTATGTCGCCGGTTTACCGCTACTATGATCCCCGTCTTCTATGTGTCTTCCATTGTAGCCCATCATGTTGTTGCGACCTGGAAATGACTGTTTCTTTATTGGACGTTTTTAAGTTTTTAGTGCATTTTGTTTCTTTACTCTGCGGATAAGGATTACGGCCCCATCTTGGTGGCATTTTCAAGGATTTTTTGTATAGGAGGAAAAAGGGGAGGGGGCAGCCATTTTGTCCTCTTCACTAAGTGCTCTGTCTGGTGCTGAAGAAACAAGAGATATTTACAGTGTAAGGGCCTCGCCGAGCGTGTTGTGACAACACCAGATCTCAGAAGGAGCTTAATCCTCATGTCCTTAAAAGCCACTTACAGTGGAGGTTGTTGTGGGGGGGGGGCACTAACATGGGAATGCGACAGCTAAAGCTTCCAATATATCCTAAAACTATCCAATATAGTACCATACACTGCCAACATAACACTGCCATAAAGCGCCTATGTGATTTGCACTAATTAGTTACCACATCAAAGTGCCAATATAATCCTACTAGACAGTGACAAAATCACTATGAATATATAATCCTACTAGAGAGTGACGACATCACAGTGCCTATATAAACCTACTAGACAGTGACGACATCACAGTGCCTATATAATCCTACTAGACAGTGACGACATCACAGTGCCTATATAATCCTACTAGAAAGTGACAACACAGTGCCTATATAATCCTACTAGACAGTGACGACATCACAGTGCCTATATAATCCCACTAGACAGTGACAACATCACAGTGCCTATATAATCCCACTAGACAGTGACGACATCACAGTGCCTATATAATCCCACTAGACAGTGACGACATCACAGTGCCTATATAATCCTACTAGACAGTGACGACATCACAGTGCCTATATAATCCAACTAGACAGTGACGACATCACAGTGCCTATATAATCCCACTAGACAGTGACGACATCACAGTGCCTATATAATCCTACTAGACAGTGACAACATCACAGTGCCTTATTAATCGTACAAAACAATGATCAAATCATAGGGGGAGATTTATCCAACATGGTGTAAAGTGAAACTGTCTCAGTTGCCCCTAGCAACCAATCAGATTCCACCTTTCATTCCTCACAGACTCTGGAAAATGAAAGGTGGAATCACTTTACACCTTGTTTGATAAATCTCCCCCATAGTGCCTGTATAATTATTACTACACAGTGTATGTACAACAGTGCCTATATAGTAGTACTACACAGTAACTACACAGCAACTATATAATAGAACTGCATAGTGACCACATAGCAATGCCTATTTAATTTTACAAGCCTATATAGTGACCACATACTGTAACAGTATCCAAAGTATACAAGTAGAACCATACATTAAACACATAACAGTACCTATATGAATAGTGCTATACAGTGACCACATAACAGTACCTATATAATTATTACAATTATTACTATACTATACAGTGACCACATAACAGTAGCTATATACTTAGTACCACTCAGTGACCAAATAACAGTACCAATATATTTGACCATGTAACAGTGCCTACATAATTAGCACTACACAGTAACCACATAGCAATGCCTATTTAATAGTACTAAACAGTGACTAATCGCAGTGTCTATATAATAGGCCTGTATAGTGACCACATACTGTAACAGTACCTATGGTATACAGTTAGTAGCACACATTAAACACATAACAGTGCCTATATAAACAGCGCTATACAGTGTACACAAAACAGTGCCTATATAGTTATTACTATACAGTGACCACATAAGAGTGGCTATATAATAATACTACGCAGTAACCCCATAGTGTTTTTATAATAGTCATACATGGTGACCACATACTGTAACAGTACCTATGGTATATATAATTAGTACCGTTAAACACATAACAATGCCTCTATATAGTACTGTATAGTGTAAACAAAACAGTACCTGCAGCATAAAAATAGTACTATGCAGTGACTACATAACAGTGCCTATATAGTTAGTTTTATACAGTAACTATGTAATAATTGCTATATAATAGTACTACACAGTAACCACATAGCAGTGCCTATATAGTTTGAATTACACAGTAACCACATAATAGTTGCCATATAAACAATGCCTATATAGTTAGTATTGCACAGTAACCACATAGTAATTGCTATATAATTGTACTACACAGTAACCACACAACAGTGCCTACATAGATATTAATACACAGTAACCACATAGTAATTGCTATATAATAGTACTACACAGTAACCACATAAGAGTGCCTATATAGTTAGTATTAAATATTAACTACGTAGTAATTGCTATATATTATCACTACACAGTAACCACATATAAGTGCCCATATAGTTAGTATTACATAGTAACCATGTAATAATTGTTATATAATAGTACTACACAGTAACCACATAGAGTGCCTATATACATTCACCGGCCACTTTATTAGGTACACCTGTCCAACTGCACGTTACCACTTAATTTCTGATCAGCCAATCACATGGCGGCAACTCAGTGCATTTAGACATGTAGACATGGTCAAGACAATCTCCTGCAGTTCAAACCGAGCATCAGTATGGGGAAGAAAGGTGATTTGAGGGCCTTTGAACGTGGCATGGTTGTTGGTGCCAGAAGGGCTGGTCTGAGTATTTCAGAAACTGCTGATCTACTGGGATTTTCACGCACAACCATCTCTAGGGTTTACAGAGAATGGTCCGAAAAAGAAAAATCATCCAGTGAGCGGCAGTTCTGTGGGCGGAAATGCCTTGTTGATGCCAGAGGTCAGAGGAGAATGGGCAGACTGGTTCCAGCTGATAGAAAGGCAACAGTGACTCAAATAGCCAACCGTTACAACCAAGGTAGGCAGAAGAGCACAGTACCTCCAACTTTGAGGCAGATGGGCTACAGCAGCAGAAGACCACACCGGGTGCCACTCCGCTCAGCTAAGAACAGGAAACTGAGGCTACAATTTGCACAAGCTCATCGAAATTGGACAGTAGAAGATTGGAAAAACGTTGCCTGGTCTGATGAGTCTCGATTTCTGCTGCGACATTCGGATGGTAGGGTCAGAATTTGGCATCAACAACATGAAAGCATGGATCCATCCTGCCTTGTATCAACGGTTCAGGCTGGTGGTGGTGGTGCCATGGTGTGGGGAATATTTTCTTGGCACTCTTTGGGCCCCTTGGTACCAATTGAGCATCGTTGCCATTCCACAGCCTAGCTGAGTATTGTTGCTGACCATGTCCATCCCTTTATGACCACAATGTACCCAACATCTGATGGCTACTTTCAGCAGGATAATGCGCCATGTCATAAAGCTAGAATCATCTCAGACTGGTTTCTTGAACATGACAATGAGGTCACTGTACTCCAATGGCCTCCACAGTCACCAGATCTCAATCCAATAGAGCATCTTTGGGATGTGGTGGAACGGGAGATTCGCATCATGGATGTGCAGCCGACAAATCTGCGGCAACTGTGTGATGTCATCATGTCAATATGGACCAAAATCTCTGAGGAAGCTTCCAGCACCTTGTTGTATCTATGCCACGAAGAATTGAGGCAGTTCTGAAGGCAAAAGGGGGTCCAACCCGTTACTAGCATGGTGTACCTAATAAAGTGGCCGCTGAGTGTAAGTGCCTATATAGTTAGTATTACATAGTAACCATGTAATAATTGTTATATAATAGTACACAGTAACCACAGAGCAGTACCTATATATTTAGTATTATGCAGTAACCATAATAGCACAATTACACAGTAACCACATAACAGTACCCAGGCCCGCTTCTGCCATGAGGCGGAATGAGCCTTCCGCCTCAGGCGGCAGAATTTGCGGTCCGGCTGGGGGCGGCATTATGTCCCCCCTGCTGTCATTTTTGTTAAGTATCACTTAACAAAAATGACAGCGGCCGCTCACCTGTCCCGTCGCCTGCGCTCTCCACATCCCGTCAGGTCCCGCGATGTCACCCTGCAGCTGTCACGGACCTCCAGGCTGTGGTGAGTGCCCGGGGTCGGTGGGGGACGCGCTGGGGTGATCGGGTCGCGCGGGACCGCCCCGCGCGACCCGATCACCCCACTCACTCACCACAGCCTGGAGGTCCGTGACAGCTGCAGGGTGACATCGCGGGACCTGACGGGATGTGGAGACAGCGGAGAGCGCGGGCCGGCTGCGGCGTGGGACAGGTGAGTAGATGGCGGCGGCGGCGGCGGCGGCGGCGGCGGCGGGGGGGGGGGGGGTGCTCCGGGGGGATGCCGGCTATCACTCGGGGCGGCCGCCTGAGGTTTGCCTCAGGCGGCGGAAACCCTTGAATCGGCCCTGACAGTACCTATATAGTTAGTATTACATAGTAACCATGTTAATAATTGTTATATAATAGTACTACACACAGCAGTACCTATATATTTAGTATTATGCAGTAACCACATAATAGTTGCTATATAATAGTACTACACAGTAACCACATAGCAATGCCTATTTAATAGTAGTACATGACTAATATGACTAATAAACGTGCCGATATAATGGTCATACATAGTGACCACATACTATAATAGCACCTATAGTGTATAATAAGCAATATAAAGTAACTCACAATCTGACCCTTTACGATGACATCACAAACCTGTAGGGACTCAATGGGTCAAGGGATGGTTCATGGCGGTATAGTATGGGCCTCATTGCAGGCCCTACAATGTAGATCCATCCTACAGGCACGTGCATGACCTCCTAACTGTGGAATGTTACCAAAGTGGAGTTTTCCTTTAAATTTTTTACGCCTGTCAGGAAAATTACCGGCAGTCAGCAAATCCCGGCTTTTCTTCGGTAAGGAACGATTAGCGCGCACGGAAAGAGATAGAACTAAATCAACACAGTTTGCACGTCTACCTGAGAACTTGGGAATTTCCACCGACGAAAAAAGTTCAGACATTAAAAACACAAGGTTAAAGGGGGGATCTTGTGATTGACTGGAGGAATTACACTGTAAAAATAACAATACCATTGAAATAACTTCCATATGACAACCAAGTTTAGCGTCTCAACCACCAAGATACACAATGAGGCAGTAGACAATGTAGCACCAGATTAGTGCCGAGCACTTCTCTACGCTCTTGAATGTCTAGGACTGGATTCCGTGATAGAATCTAATAGCTGATTGAACTTAAGCTGCCCGGCATAGTCATAACAAGCATGACCACATAGGAGACCGCCATGGTGCTTAAGGTAACAAAGCCCCGTCATGTGCATCGGCGTTCTGCTCAACATGGCCAGACATCACTTTCAGCCACTTTGCACCTATGATCGGTGAATCACGGAGCGAGGGAGTGATTCACTCCTTCTATGGTCCTTGGTATTTATGGATGATATCACTTCTTCTAATTCCTGAAACTCGTCTTGAACGAAACCGTATTCATCCATCACAGTTAGTGGCTCTGCATTCTTCTCCTCCCTGTTCCTCACCACCATCTCCACCTCAAACACATTCCTTGAACTTGCTCTTAACTCCACCCTTGAGTCAATGAAACTGCTCGGACATATTCCTATCATCTCCCTATCTCCATATCCCTGCTCTGTGGCCTCCTTTCGAAAGGTGGCTATACACCCTATACTAAAGTTGGCCGATCCCGACTCAGATGGTATAAGGTTTATGGCGGCCTCCTGATGATGTTGGTGTAGAGAAAGGTCGGTTGTGCTGGATTGTTGCCACTTGATCCATCCATTACTCCATAGTCCAGTTGTAATGCTCACGTGTTCACTGTAGGCACTTTTGGTGGTGGACAGGGGATAGCATGGGCACTATGACCAGTCTGGAGCCCCATCTATTAGAAGCTGTGATGCCCTGTGTGTTCTGACTCCTTTGCATTCAGACCAGATGGGCTAGCCTTCACTGCCCAAAAACATCAATGGACCTCTGATACCCATGACCCTGGTCACCAGTTGACCTTTCTTGGACCACAATTGTAGATACTAACCACTACATACCGAGGATACCCCAAAAGACCGGCCATTCTGGATATGCTCTGTCCCAGTCATCTCGACATCACACTTTGGCCCTACACGTGCCAATTTTTCCAAAAACAAGGGCATCATCATTGTGCCACCAGGCCTGGCCTGTATCCCTGATGGCAGCATGGGAACAGGGGTAAGTAAGTATTTCTTTTTTTTACCATAGGGGCACTGTGTTTTTACCGTCTGGTGGCACTATGTCGGGGAACTGTAAGGAGGCACAGTGTATGGCGGTACTATTTTCAGTGGGCTCACTAAATGGTACTATTACAGTATATTGAGAGAGCAAGCTTATATTCAGAGGGTGCAGTGTATTGCGGTACTATTTTCTGTGGGCTTTATTATATTGAGGGGGCAGACTGTGTGGTGTGTTATATTCAGGAGATGCAGTTGTGGTGTGTTATATTTAGGAGGTGCAGTGTGTGATGTGTTACATTAAGAAGGTGCAATGTGTGATGTGTTATAGTAAGGAGGTGCAGTCTGTGGTGTGTTATATTCAGGAGGTGCAGTGTGTGGTGTGTTATATTTAGGAGGTGCAGTGTGTGATGTGTTATATTCAGGAGGTGCAAAGTGTGATGTGTTATATTGAGAAGGTGCAATGTGTGATGTGTTATAGTAAGGAGGTGCAGTCTGTGGTGTCTTATATTCAGGAGGTGCAGTGTGTGGTGTGTTATATTCAGGAGGTGCAGTGTGTGGTGTGTTATATTTAAGAGGTGCAGTGTGTGATGTGTTATATTCAGGAGGTGCAGTGTGTGGTGTGTTATATTCAGGAGGTGCAGTGTGTGGTGTGTTATATTCAGGAGGTGCAGTGTGTGGTGTGTTATATTCAGGAGGTGCAGTGTGTGATCTGTTATATTCAGGAGGTGCAGTGTGTGGTGTGTTATATTAGGAGGTGCAGTGTGTGGTGTGTTATATTTAGGAGGTGCAGTGTGTGGTGTGTTATATTCAGGAGGTGCAGTGTGTGGTGTGTTATATTCAGGAGGTGCAGTGTGTGGTGTGTTATATTCAGGAGGTGCAGTCTGTGGTGTGTTATATTGAGGAGGTGCAGTCTGTGATGTGTTATAGTAAGGAGGTGCAGTGTGTGGTGCTATGAGAAATTTAAGGGATCAAAAACATTCAGTAGGCGCTACAAGCCCTGTATCAGGTAAGCTATAGAGGTGTCAGCCGAATGGAGAAGAAAAGAGAACAACTCCAAACACAGAAGACGTCACCTATGAGTCACCCAGTGTACTGTAATGTTTATTTTGCTTCCGACTAGTCCATAGCGAGACGATGGGTGGCGGCATTCATGTATGTAAAAATTACAAAAAGAGGGGAAAAAAAACACCTCCTGGCATATCCTTACCATTGCTTAGGTAATAGCTGGAGATATAACGTCACATGCTGCAAACTTATATAGCTATAACAGAACTTACCCTGACTTTGCAGCTTATCACTGTATCTTGGTTCTGTAAGCCTGGTTCTGGTAATGTATCTGCTGAGCCTGGTACTTGTGCTGCACGTCTGTACTGAGCCTGATACATGTGCTGCACATCTGTACTGAGCCTGGTACTTGTGCTGCACACCTGTATTGAGCCTGGTACCTGTGCTGCACACCTGTACTGAGCCTGGTACTTGTGCTGCACGTCTGTACTGAGCCTGGTACCTGTGCTGCACGTCTGTACTGAGCCTGGTACCTGTGCTGCACACCTGTACTGAGCCTGGTACCTGTGCTGCACGTCTGTACTGAGCCTGGTACCTGTGCTGCACGTCTGTACTGAGCCTGGTACCTGTGCTGCACACCTGTACTGAGCCTGGTACTTGTGCTGCACACCTGTACTGAGCCTGGTACCTGTGCTGCACGTCTGTACTGAGCCTGGTACTTGTGCTGCACATCTGTACTGAGCCTGGGCACTTGTGCTGTACTCTGTACTGAGCCTGGTACCTGTGCTGCACGTCTGTACTGAGCCTGGTACCTGTGCTGCACGTCTGTACTGAGCTTGGTACTTGTGCTGCACATCTGTACTGAGCCTGATACATGTGCTGCACATCTGTACTGAGCCTGGGCACTTGTGCTGTACTCTGTACTGAGCCTGGTACCTGTGCTGCACGTCTGTACTGAGCCTGGTACCTGTGCTTCACACCTGCACTGAGCCCGATACATGTGCTGCATATCTGTACTGAGCCTGGTACTTGTGCTGCACATCTGTACTGAGCCTGGTACTTGTGCTGCACATCTGTACTGAGCCTGGTACTTGTGCTGCACTCCTGTACTGAGCCTGGTACCTGTTCTGCAGATCTGTACTGAGCCTGATACATGTGCTGCACATCTGTACTGAGCCTGGTACCTGTGCTGCACATCTGTACTGAGCCTGATACATGTGCTGCACATCTGTACTGAGCCTGGTACTTGTGCTGCACATCTGTACTGAGCCTGATACATGTGCTGCACGTCTGTACTGAGCCTGGTACCTGTGCTGCACACCTGTACTGAGCCTGGTACCTGTGCTGCACGTCTGTACTGAGCCTGGTACTTGTGCTGCACATCTGTACTGAGCCTGGGCACTTGTGCTGTACTCTGTACTGAGCCTGGTACTTGTGCTGCACATCTGTACTGAGCCTGATACATGTGCTGCACGTCTGTACTGAGCCTGGTACCTGTGCTGCACACCTGTACTGAGCCTGGTACCTGTGCTGCACGTCTGTACTGAGCCTGGTACCTGTGCTGCACGTCTGTACTGAGCCTGGTACTTGTGCTGCACATCTGTACTGAGCCTGATACATGTGCTGCACATCTGTACTGAGCCTGGGCACTTGTGCTGTACTCTGTACTGAGCCTGGTACCTGTGCTGCACGTCTGTACTGAGCCTGGTACCTGTGCTTCACACCTGCACTGGGCCCGATACATGTGCTGCATATCTGTACTGAGCCTGGTACCTGTGCTGCACATCTGTACTGAGCCTGGTACTTGTGCTGCACATCTGTACTGAGCCTGGTACTTGTGCTGCACATCTGTACTGAGCCTGGTACTTGTGCTGCACTCCTGTACTGAGCCTGGTACTTGTGCTGCACACCTGTACTGAGCCTGATACATGTGCTGCACATCTGTACTGAGCCTGGTACCTGTGCTGCACATCTGTACTGAGCCTGATACATGTGCTGCACATCTGTACTGAGCCTGGTACTTGTGCTGCACATCTGTACTGAGCCTGATACATGTGCTGCACATCTGTACTGAGCCTGATACATGTGCTGCACATCTGTACTGAGCCTGATACATGTGCTGCACATCTGTACTGAGCCTGGTACTTGTGCTGCACACCTGTACTGAGCCTGGTACATGTGCTGCACATCTGTACTGAGCCTGATACATGTGCTGCACTCCTGTACTGAGCCTGGTACTTGTGCTGCACATCTGTACTGAGCCTGGTACTTGTGCTGCACATCTGTACTGAGCCTGGTAACTGTGCTGCACATCTGTACTGAGCCTGATACATGTGCTGCACATCTGTACTGAGCCTGGTACCTGTGCTGCACATCTGTACTGAGCCTGACACATGTGCTGCACATCTGTACTGAGCCTGGTACTTGTGCTGCACACCTGTACTGAGCCTGGTACTTGTGCTGCACTCCTGTACTGAGCCTGGTATCTGTGCTGCACACCTGCACTGAGCCTGGTACTTGTGCTGCACATCTGTACTGAGCCTGGTACTTGTGCTGCACATCTGTACTTAGCCTGGTATCTGTTCTGCACATCTGTACTGAGCCTGATACTTGTGCTGCACATCTGTACTGAGCCTGGTACTTGTGCTGCACATCTGTACTGAGCCTGTTACCTGTGCTGCACATCTGTACTGAGCCTGTTACCTGTGCTACACATCTGTACTGAGCCTGGTACTTGTGCTGCACATCTGTACTGAGCCTGGTACTTGTGCTGCACACCTGTACTGAGCCTGGTTCCTGTGCTGCACACCTGTACTGAGCCTGGTACTTGTGCTGCACATCTGTACTGAGCCTGATACATGTGCTGCACGTCTGTACTGAGCCTGGTACCTGTGCTGCACGTCTGTACTGAGCCTGGTACTTGTGCTGCACATCTGTACTGAGCCTGGTACCTGTGCTGCACATCTGTACTGAGCCTGGTACTTGGGCTGCACATCTGTACTGAGCCTGATACATGTGCTGCACATCTGTACTGAGCCTGGGCACTTGTGCTGTACTCTGTACTGAGCCTGGTACTTGTGCTGCACACCTGTACTGAGCCTGGTACCTGTTCTGCAGATCTGTACTGAGCCTGATACATGTGCTGCACATCTGTACTGAGCCTGGTACCTGTGCTGCACGTCTGTACTGAGCCTGGTACTTGTGCTGCACATCTGTACTGAGCCTGATACATGTGCTGCACATCTGTACTGAGCCTGGGCACTTGTGCTGTACTCTGTACTGAGCCTGGTACCTCTGCTGCACGTCTGTACTGAGCCTGGTACCTGTGCTTCACACCTGCACTGAGCCCGATACATGTGCTGCATATCTGTACTGAGCCTGGTACCTGTGCTGCACATCTGTACTGAGCCTGGTACTTGTGCTGCACATCTGTACTGAGCCTGGTACTTGTGCTGCACATCTGTACTGAGCCTGGTACTTGTGCTGCACTCCTGTACTGAGCCTGGTACTTGTGCTGCACACCTGTACTGAGCCTGGTACCTGTTCTGCAGATCTGTACTGAGCCTGATACATGTGCTGCACATCTGTACTGAGCCTGGTACCTGTGCTGCACATCTGTACTGAGCCTGATACATGTGCTGCACATCTGTACTGAGCCTGGTACTTGTGCTGCACATCTGTACTGAGCCTGATACATGTGCTGCACATCTGTACTGAGCCTGATACATGTGCTGCACATCTGTACTGAGCCTGATACATGTGCTGCACATCTGTACTGAGCCTGGTACTTGTGCTGCACACCTGTACTGAGCCTGGTACATGTGCTGCACATCTGTACTGAGCCTGATACATGTGCTGCACTCCTGTACTGAGCCTGGTACTTGTGCTGCACATCTGTACTGAGCCTGGTACTTGTGCTGCACATCTGTACTGAGCCTGGTAACTGTGCTGCACATCTGTACTGAGCCTGATACATGTGCTGCACATCTGTACTGAGCCTGGTACCTGTGCTGCACATCTGTACTGAGCCTGATACATGTGCTGCACATCTGTACTGAGCCTGGTACTTGTGCTGCACACCTGTACTGAGCCTGGTACTTGTGCTGCACTCCTGTACTGAGCCTGGTATCTGTGCTGCACACCTGCACTGAGCCTGGTACTTGTGCTGCACATCTGTACTGAGCCTGGTACTTGTGCTGCACATCTGTACTTAGCCTGGTATCTGTTCTGCACATCTGTACTGAGCCTGATACTTGTGCTGCACATCTGTACTGAGCCTGGTACTTGTGCTGCACATCTGTACTGAGCCTGTTACCTGTGCTGCACATCTGTACTGAGCCTGTTACCTGTGCTACACATCTGTACTGAGCCTGGTACTTGTGCTGCACATCTGTACTGAGCCTGGTACTTGTGCTGCACATCTGTACTGAGCCTGGTACTTGTGCTGCACATCTGCACTGAGCCTGGTACTTGTGCTGCACACCTGTACTGAGCCTGGTTCCTGTGCTGCACACCTGTACTGAGCCTGGTACTTGTGCTGCACATCTGTACTGAGCCTGATACATGTGCTGCACGTCTGTACTGAGCCTGGTACCTGTGCTGCACGTCTGTACTGAGCTTGGTACTTGTGCTGCACATCTGTACTGAGCCTGGTACCTGTGCTGCACATCTGTACTGAGCCTGGTACTTGTGCTGCACATCTGTACTGAGCCTGGGCACTTGTGCTGTACTCTGTTTTGAGCCTGGTACCTGTGCTGCACGTCTGTACTGAGCCTGGTACCTGTGCTGCACGTCTGTACTGAGCCTGGTACTTGTGCTGCACGTCTGTACTGAGCCTGATACATGTGCTGCACGTCTGTACTGAGCCTGGGCACTTGTGCTGTACTCTGTACTGAGCCTGGTACCTGTGCTGCACGTCTGTACTGAGCCTGGTACCTGTGCTTCACACCTGCACTGAGCCTGATACATGTGCTGCACATCTGTACTGAGCCTGGTACTTGTGCTGCACATCTGTACTGAGCCTGATACATGTGCTACACATCTGTACTGAGCCTGATACATGTGCTGCACATCTGTACTGAGCCTGGTACTTGTGCTGCACATCTGTACTGAGCCTGGTACTTGTGCTGCACACTTGTACTGAGCCTGGTACCTGTGCTGCACATCTGTACTGAGCCTGGTACTTGTGCTGCACTCCTGTACTGAGCCTGGTACTTGTGCTGCACACCTGTACTGAGCCTGGTACTTGTGCTGCACACTTGTACTGAGCCTGGTACTTGTGCTGCACATCTGTACTGAGCCTGGGCACTTGTGCTGTACTCTGTACTGAGCCTGGTACTTGTGCTGCACTCCTGTACTGAGCCTGGGCACTTGTGCTGTACTCTGTACTGAGCCTGGTACTTGTGCTGCACTCCTGTACTGAGCCTGGTACTTGTGCTGCACATCTGTACTGAGCCTGATACATGTGCTGCACACCTGTACTGAGCCTGGTACTTGTGCTGCACATCTGTACTGAGCCTGGGCACTTGTGCTGCACTCCTGTACTGAGCCTGGTACTTGTGCTGCACACCTGTACTGAGCCTGGTACTTGTGCTGCACACTTGTACTGAGCCTGGTACTTGTGCTGCACATCTGTACTGAGCCTGGGCACTTGTGCTGTACTCTGTACTGAGCCTGGTACATGTGCTGCACGTCTGTATTGAGCCTGGTACTTGTGCTGCACAATATATTCTATGCAAAGTATATGGATGAGCTGTTCTACCTACATATTCCACTCTGCCAATCAGCAGAGATTCCAGGGATCGGACTCCTATCGACCAAACCTTTACAAGACAGGAACAACAATAAAAGTCTACTGAACCATACATTAATGTAAGTAGGCCACCATATCATGCACTTAAATCTGGAGTGTCCCTTTAAGTCACACATCCTGTGAGCAGAGAGTAGATCCGGCCTTATCATCAGCCTGTATATCAGATACAATTCCCATTGCATGGAGGGATATGTCTCAAGGCTCTGAATTCCTTTGCCGTGTAATAGGCAGAGCGGCATTGCGACATTTCAGTCGGCTATCCCGAGAGACGATTGTGTAGCAGTTTTTACGCAATATTGACTCAGCTTGAACACATGGTAAATAATGCAGAAATACAGCCGGAGAATTCCAGACGGCCATTCCTCCGGCGTGACTAATTCCCACCACTTCTGTATCAATAGACTGACTGAGAAAATGCCTAATGTGCAAGCAATACAATTATCTGCCCTCAGCTGAGATATCCTATAGCCAGCCAAGCTCCTCAGGTATTTACAGGTGTTTTGGCCGAGGCCGGGATCACATATTTTACAGGTGGCGAAACAATAAACCTTCCTAAAATTAAAAAGTTTCAGAATATTTACTCAAATTTTTGTAAAAATTTTGCAATTGGAAACCAGTATATCAGAGGTTTTATTGTGCACTGTTTGGCGGCACACATAGTACCGTGTAAGGATCCATATAAATGACTTGTTTGGTTTAATATATGAAAAATAAAGTGAAAAACAAAACAAAAACAACATGGAGCCAAATAGTAATTCCACACACAACCTGAGGCGCTGTTTTTGAAAGAAAACTACAGGTTTTTTTTTCTAGATAACCCCTTTAAGGGTTTTTTTCCCCAAGAAAAAAATATTGTACTCAGGATAGGTCATCAATATCAGATTGGTCAGGTGCCATCTGTTTGCCAAAGGCAGGGTGCTAGTATACAAGGCGAGAAAGAACAGGAAGCAGACAGCTCCATACATAGGGTAGTGGCCATTCTGGGTTACTACAGCTCAGCTCTCATTAACTTTGATGAAAGAAGTGCTGCAGTAACCCAGAATGGCCACTACATAATGTATGGAGCTATTTGCTTCCAGCTTGGCTTCACAGTGATCCACACATCACTTTTGCCCAGCAACCTCCTTAAAAGGGTGCACTACCATCTAAGATAATGATGACATATCCTCGTAAGCCCAGTCGGTAACGCACCGAACTCGATGGTTGAGGTGGACAGAATTTTGAACAGTCATGTGGGCTGTTTTACATTGTTTACACAACTCCTCTAGACCTTAGTAGGAGTTGCCGAAACACTATGGCAGCCCAAGCTAAACTGGGAAATACCCCATTAGTACTAGTCTACTTGGTGTCAGGTACGGAGAATTTTTCATCTTATATCATATATCAAACCACAATCTCTTAAATGTTTGAGTTGGGAAAGCCCCTTTAAGGTGAAGGTCAACTTTTTTACCCCATGTAGTTTTTGGGTCCAACATTGTGATGTCCTGATTTCCATTTCCTTTCAGGCAATGTATATCCTAAAGTCTGAAACTTGACCCTCTCTATTAGGAAGAAGTTTTTGGATCAGTCAGTAATTTTTAGTCGAGACCAACACGATGTGGTCAACGGCGAAGACGTTCGATATGGAGACCCTACACGAGATGTGAGCCAAAAACTCGTAAACTACTAACAAAAAAGTGACCTCAAGTTGTCCCTTAGGGTTACTGGGTTAACAAGTAGCTGTAGAGGGGGCTAAGTACAATACAAGCACCATTAACAGTTGTCATGGTGGCCTAGATCCACCATCATGGGACAAGCATGTGATGGCCCCATTTGTCCAGACTTATCAGGATCTCACACAATGTGGACTCATCTAATGTTATGCCAATGAGCAGGAAATGGGTGAAAAAAAAACTAATGACAGCTACCTTGTCAACCTACGGGGGTGGGAGGATAATAGACCCAACTCGTAATATGGTTGCTAGGACCTGGGAAGGTCACAGGCATTCACCAAATCTGTTCACCCATTTGTAATGGCCGTTTTACAACCCTGTAGACCCTACACATGCCATCGGATTATGAGGTCAAGGGTTCAACGCTAAGTCACAAATCTCAGCAGTAGTAGGAAGAGTCCGTGGGTAATGACCTAACCCAACCCCCCAACCCTGCTATTCCCAAAGAAATATGGGAATTCCCAAATCATGGAATAGCGGGAGACATGTCCGGGTGATGGGTGACCACCCCCGGCAATTAGCCATCTTTTCAGAGCCCAGCTTTTACTGCAATTTGCATGTGGTCAATGAGACATCTATTTGGAGGTTGTTTTTATTTACGAGCTTAACCCTTTGGAAACTTTGCCATTGGTCGGGGACAATAGGCAACGGAAAACCTGATCAATCTGATCAAGATTGTGAGAATTTTATTCCACGAATTGGAGATTTTTTTGCGAATTTTACCCATGGACTTAAATGAGAAAGTAAAAAGAACCTTAGAAGGAGAGAAGAATTGAATGAAGTCTAACCACCTGTGGGTACTCTATCAGTAGTATAACCAGGCTACACGACCACCAACACAGCCAGACAACAGCATATTTGCAATCAATCTCCATTGTCCAGGCCTCGAAAAACATGGCGGCAGAATCTGCACTCTCTGCAACAAAGAGAATTTTGAAGACAATGGAGCTGAATTGTAATACCACACACGATCTGAAGACAGGGATGGAGCTGTTTTGGGGAGAGAGTAGCTGTGTTTTTTCTAATCTTGGATAACCCCTTAAAAATACTGTCTAAAATCTCTGACATAGTATCCAAAAACATATCCCTCATACACAGGATAAGGGATAACTGTTTGATCGTAAGGGGTTCCAAAATGGGCACTGGTTCTTTCTGCTGCATGGAGTGATGGCTCGGCAAATGCTCCATGCATTGTTTATGGCAAGTCAGAGATAGCAAAGAACAGCACTTGGGTATCTCCCTTAGACAATGTATGGAGCTGGTGAGAGTCAGAGACCATTCTAGAGATTGTAGAGATGATCAGCCCTTTCGTCTCTACCCTGTGGATGTTCTAGGGCCTCCAAAAAATTTTTTTAAATTAATCAACGTAACTTTTTGGGCACAGGGCCCAAGCCTACATAGCTGAAACATAGGACTATCAGAAGGGACTGACATGTCAATTCGTTCGGCGGAATGCGGAATCAGCCGGCCCATAGAATGGTGTCCATGGAGCCGGCGGAAAGGCGAGCGTCCGTGAACGCGAACAGCCGGCGGAATTCCGCTGAGTTTATCCGCGAGAATTCCTCAATGTGAACCCACCCTAATAGTGGCAGTGTTTTTAAAGAAACTGCCCCATCTTCACCTACAGGTATTGCCAGGGCCGGCGTCAGCACAGAGCTTACCCGGGCAAGTGCCGTGGCCCTCTGTGCCTCTAGGGGCCCAGAAAGGGAGAGGGGCCTGGTGTTCTAATGTTCAGTTTGCACATTGTAGGGCAGGGTGAGTAGGCTGAACATCAGAAGACAGAGGAGAAAGGACCTGTCAGCATCCTGCATAGAGAGAGCAAAGGGTGAAGGACCTGATCACATGACCCGAAGGTCCTCAATCTTACAGTGTGGAGGGCAGCCTGGCAGAGAGGAAGGTGGAGAAGACTGAGCTGTAAGTGCTGCATGTCAGTGTCTGAGTGTGTCACCGTCTGTCAGTGAGTGTCAGTCAGTGAGTCTGTTTAAGTCACTTTGTCAGTCAGTGTGTGTCAGTCAGTGTGTGTCAGACAGTCAGTGTCAGTCAGTGTCTGTTTCAGTCAGTGTCAGTCAGTGTCTGTGTCAGTCAGTCAGTGTAAGTCAATAATATGTGTTTGTGTATGTTAGTGGTGTCTCAAGTGATTGTGCATAGTGTGTGGATGATGGGTGCTTAGTGGATGCATGAGGGGCTCACTGAAGCTCTGTCGCCCGAGGGCCCGCAAAAACCTGTAGCCGACCCTGGGTATTGCAGCCAAAAGTTACATTTAAAGTGGCTGACCAAGACTGGAAAGACATTGCCGCTCACACCTTATCTGGTCCCTATGAAGTGAGCTGCAATACCACACACGACCTGTAGACAGGAGTGGCGCCCTTCCTGGAAAAAAGCAGCCATGTTTTTCTAATCCTGAATAACCCCTTTAAAGAATCTGTACATTTGAGTGAGCCTTGATAACAATGATAAAATGAAGCTGCCCTTTAAAATGTGTAATAATCCCCCAGACCACAACAATGACACATGGACTCAGTCCCATTCCTCGGTACGGATGTCTGACACAGTGGGACTCAAAGTCCTTTCTAAATATTTGGAAAGGTGTGTCATATTCCGAAAGATCACAGGGACCATCTGTTCCAATCACGGTGATAAGACGTAAGATTCCTCACAACGAATACTTTGAATTCACTCCATACCAGCCTGGCATCTAGATTATAATACTGGCAAAGGACAAACAAGCCGCTTCTACAGTCAGATGAAGTTCACTTTGTGATGATTGTTTACTATGATAATAAATTATTACAGTTACCCTGCGAGGAGATTGCTGGGAAATTAGAGAAACACAGAAGACAGATCTGATAGACTGAGTTTGTGTAGTTAGGGAACTGTGGGGGCGGGGTTAAGGAACACCAATGAGAGAATCTGTGTGTTATGGACCACCCCCTCGGAGCCTACTCCAGGCATAACACAGTTCTAAATGCATAGTATTTATGGCGTATACGTGTTTCTCAATTCTAGTCCTCATGGCCTACCAACAGGTGATGTTTTGAGGATTTCACAGGTGATATAATTATACTTAGTGCGCCAGGTATTATCACAGATGTTCTTTGTATGGAATATGCTCAAAGCATGACCTGTTGGTAAGTTTTTACAACTTTGTTTTTAAAGAATTTTTTTAATTGACCATTTTTGGATGTTACTATGCCCCACGCAAATAACTAAAGTAGCAATCCAGTTTTTTTTAAAGGAGCCTAAATTATTTAAAATAACAAAGCAGTAGTTACTCTTCTTTCCGATACCATGCTGACCCCTCATTCAGGTTCCTGCTCTGGACAGTTCCTGACATGGACAGAAGAGGCAGCAGAGAGCACTGTGTCAGGCTGGAAAGAATACACTGCTTCATGCAGGACATACGGCAGCTGATAAGTACTGGAAGACTGAAGATTTTTTTTTTTAAATAGAAGTACATTACAAATCTATATATTTTTCTGACACTAGTTGAAAAAAATAGCTGGAGTTCCCCTTTAAACTAACAAAATACATAAAATATATGAAAGGTGTCAGTGATAGCAGCCGTATACTATAAGCCGTATACTGTACTATACTGTATACTGTATCATGACTGTGGGAAAACCAGATATACATGCAGAACACACATACAAATCCAGGCAAGTGGTGCCCTGGCCTGAACCCCCCCTTCCCCCCGCCCCAGTGCACCCATACTATAAAAGACGACTTAAAGGTGCTGATGACAGGCATAGTATATTAACTGCACTCAAGCTATCGAGATAAAGAGTTTTAATTTAGATTTGAAGACAGATGTAGAGAGATATTAAAGCAGGATAAGCTGCGGCGAGCCCCTGAGGTTACGATCAGTTATTCGGAAAGGTTAAATGCAGATCAGCCTATCGCTGTATGGAGGAGCGAACAGGGGCGCACGCTATACCGGAGACAAACCGGAGACATGAGTGTTTTATGTGGACACATGGGTAAAAACCTGACCTGTATACAGTGTTTTTTTAAGGGGGGAAAGGGGTCATCCCCATACGGCATATAGGGAACTCCATGCCCCTAACTCTATCAGGGGGCTCGATATGGTGCTGGTATAGTGCAGATCAGCCTACAAAGGTGCGGATATGAGTGCACACTATACAGGAGACAAACACAAGTATTTTATGAGGACTCACCTGTATATAGTGTTTTTTGGGGGGAGTTGTCTCCATACGGCACTAGTTTTGGATCTCAGTGCCACTAACTCTACCAGGGGGCACGATATGGTGATGGTATAGTGCAACATGCAAATTGCACCATACAAGGAGGAACTTGCACCACTCTCCGCCTCTAACTGCCTGGCAGTGGTGGGCAATGGCGGAATATTTGTGTGTGTGTGTGTGGGGGGGGGGGGGGGGTCTGTTGGCCCCAGTAGATCTAGATCTAGATGCTGTATGTAAGCATCATCGCTGACTCTACATTTGCCAGGACCAGTGCAAAAGCTGCCGGTGAAGTGAGGTACCTCCTTTAGGCTTAATTTGGCAGGTGCTACATCTGTAAAACGTGGCTGCCCATGGCTTCCCCTGACGATCACAGGCGATCAGCAAAGGGTACAGATGAAAGCTTCCCTTTAAAAATAATAATCTCTGTGGCGATCACTTGATCGCTGAGCGTTTCACTGACACTCATTTCTAGCCAGGCATTTGCACTGCAGTGGCCACTATAGGAGAAGTGCGGTATTACAAGGTGGCCATTTTGATAAATATTAGAGCAAGAGTTTCAGTCGCACATTCTTGCCCATAAAGGGACGGGCTAGACAGTGTCAGACTGGGGTGTCTGGGGCCCACCAATAAAGAACCAGTGAGAAACTACATGTCAGTCAGTGTTTCTGCAGGTTCTAAAGCTGGGGGCCCGGTCCTCCGTTAGGCCAGTCTGACCCAGGGGCTAGATGTCCATGTACCCTAATAAGGTTTATAGATATTGTTGACTTCTTCTTACTAAGGCGGACATAGAATAAAAATTGGAGGGTAACGACCCAAACCCCATACATATCCAGCCACCTTCGGCTTCCTATGACAACTCCTTGTGCTTGGCGAGGCGGGACCGGCACATAAATATTTTCTATGGTAACCCCATCACTGCCACTTCCTCTTTGATGTTATTAAGCTCTTTGTAGAAATCATATATGCTAGACACACACTAAACACAATGGAACTACCCACATGAAAGGCCTTGTAAAAAAACACAGACACCACGCGTAAATTACTGGCAAACGGCACTTAACTTATTACCCTTGCAAAGAAAGGATTAAGCAAGCTTTTCATAGAAAAAACATACACACACAAATTACAGCTATAAATTTTTTTTTTTTTTTTTTTGCTGCAAGGTGGCAGCTCTTGTAATGACTTTCATTCGTCAATTACATCATCGTTTCTACCTCTACATCTTGTACGTGCTGGATTCCAGGGAAGGAAACGGGAGGTCGCCGATGGTCTCTGACTAAAGCGGCTATAGGGATTGCTGAAGTAGCAGTTGTAACAGGGTGTTCTGCCCCATAAGAAGACAACATATAGATGACATTGTATTCTTTCCAGTCTGACACAGTGCTCTCTGCTGCCACCTCTGTCCATTTCAGGAACTGCCCAGAGGAGAAGCAAATCCCCATAGAAAATCTCTCCTGCTCTGGACAGTTCCTGAAATGGACAGAGGTGGCAGCAGAGAACACTGTGTCAGACTGGAGACTACACCACTTCCTGCAGGACATACATCAGCTGATAACTACTGGAAGACTGTGTATATATATATATATATATATATATATATATAAAAGTAAAAAAAAAAATATATATATATATATATATATATATATATATATATATATATATAAAATATATATATATATATATATATATATATATATATATATATATGTACAGTGGTACCTTGGTTTAAGAGTAACTTGGTTTAAGAGCGTTTTGGTTTAAGAGCTCACAGTTTTTCAAAATTGTGACTTGGTTTAAGAGCATTGCTTTGGTTTAAGAGCTCCATGTTCTGGGTAAGAGCGCGAGTGGAGGAGGGGCATGGTCTGCATAGCGGGGGTCTACAGCCCTGTACTGTGACCCAGGAAGTCTCTCTCACCTTCCAAATCATAGCAGATCCCCTTCAGGCTGGGGCTTACATCAGGGGACAGGACTGTGGGGGGGGGGGTAATCTCTCCATAGCAGTAACCCCTCTCTCCCCGGACAGAGTGCTGCATGTATGTGCCCACATCTGTCCTGCTCATTCCCTCATGCTCCCTGCAGTCTCTCTCAGCTCTTGTGTTTCCCATCCTCTCCATTACTGTACAGTAGTTTATGATATCACAGATTCTGCTGTTTCTTAATCTTTGTTTCATCTGTTTTACATGTTATTCAGAAAAATAAATCATTATTTTTGGGGTGTGGAACCAATTGTCTGCACTTCTATGATTTCTTATGGGAAAATTTGCTTTGGTTTAAGAGCAGATTTGGATTACAAGCACAGTCCCGGAACGAATTATGCTCGTAATCCAAGTCACCACTTTATATTAGAATTTTTGTTTACTTTTTTATTTTAAAATGTTCTATCTTATTATCTATACTGTAAAATCATCCCGAAATCTTGCAGTTTCCATTCCAACCACTAGGCCTAAAACTAAGCGGAGACTCCTCGTTCTGTCTGTGATGATAAGGAGGAGAGTGCTGGTAAGTGATCTGTACAGGATTACAGTGAAGGTGACAGACGAAGCTCACAGCTCAACCTCCCGCTCCCTGTGGATGACCTCTTCAAAGGTCACAGAGTACGCTCAGTAATATTTCCTATTTATATCAATGGGACGGCTCCTGTCTATTGTTGGCTTTCTCAGTGGGACTTGCTGTAATTATTAAATGCTGTTAAAAAAAATAAAAAAATTCCAGCACAAATGCCCCATCGAACCGTATGGGGGCATCCAGAAGTCTGGACAGCACCGGATTAACACTGTCCAGAATTCTGGATGCGCTGCTCAGCAGACCGCCAGCACCCAGGCAAGTGACGACGGTTGCTGACACTGGCCCTTTAAGTGTATGAACTCTTAATCAGGAGCACATACAGTTAAATGCGGCGCCATTGGCTCCCGGCCTTGTCAATTACTCCTCAGGCTGGAGGCAGCATTATACCTCTGGCCAGAGGAAGCCACTTTCTCTCCCCCAGCGTGCGCTCACAAAGCCAGAAGGCCTGCAGCAGGTGAGTATTGCCGCAGCAGATGAGTATGCCCACAGCAGATGAGTATGCCCACAGCAGATGAGTATGCCCACAGCAGATGAGTATGTCACAGCAGATGAGTATGCCCGCAGCAGATGAGTATGCCTGCAGCAGGTGAGTATGCCTGCAGCAGATGAGTATGCTTGCAGCAGGTAAGTATGCCCGCAGCAGTTGAGTATGCCTGCAGCAGGTGAGTATGCCCGCAGCAGATGAGTATGCCGCAGCAGATGAGTATGCCTGCAGCAGGTGACCATGCCGCAGCAGATGAGTTTGCCTGCAGCTGGTGAGTATGCCCGAAGCAGATGAGTATGCCTGCAGCAGGTGAGTATGCCCGCAGCAGGTAAGTGTGTCTGCAGCAGATGAGTATGCCCGCAGCAGGTAAGTATGCCCCCAGTAGGTGAGTATGCCCCCAGCAGGTGAGTATACCCGCAGCAGATGAGTATGCCTGCAGCAGGTGAGCATGCCCGAAGCAGATGAGTAAGCCTGCAGCAGGTGAGTATGCCCGCAGCAGGTAAGTGTGTCTGCAGCAGATGAGTATGCTTGCAGCAAGTGAGTATGCCCGCAGCAGGTAAGTATGCCCCTAGCAGGTGAGTATGCCTGCAGCAGGTAAGTATGCCCCTAGCAGGTGAGTATGCCCGCAGCAGGTAAGTATGCCCCTAGCAGGTGAGTATGCCCGCAGCAGGTAAGTGTCTGCAGCAGGTGAGTATAGCTTTTTTTCCCCCTTCATCTTTACAATCAGGAAACACTGATCGTTCCTCCTGAAAGGTTTCTGATCAGTGTTTCCTGACTGTAAAACAGCCATGACACGTGTCGCACTCCATCCATCCTCTATTCTCAGGATCAGCAATAAGGAGACGAGTAATCCCCTCCAAGGGTTAAGATCGTATAAAATCTGGCTGAGGTTTATATAACAGAAGAAATCACACAGGGAAAAGCCATATTTGTTTTAGTGGTGGTAAGAACTGCCCTGACCCCTCCCCCCCCCCCCCCCCCCCCCTCCATAGCCCTCCTGCCCCTCTCACAATACATAGGAACAGCTAGGGATGACATCTTGATGTGTGCGGTCATGACAGATCGCAGGCTGTGAAAGAAGAGACATGTTTGTGGACTTCTACACTGGGATTTATAGCCCGGAGATGAGTCTGGCATCCAGTAGTTATGTCCGGACTGTGAGAACGAGGTTTCCTGAAGAAATCAGGTGTAACATTATGGGGGAGATTGATCAAACATGCTGACACAGTGCTCTCTGATGCCCCCTCTGTCTATGTCAGGAACTGTCCAGAGTAGTAGCAGATCCCCATAAAAAAAACTCTCGTTCTCTGGACAGTTCCTGACATGGACAGAGGTGGCAGCAGAGAGCACTATGTCAGACTGCAAAGAATACACCACTTCATGCAGGACATACAGCAGCTGATAAGTACTGGAAGACTGGAGATTTGTAAATAGAAGTAAATTATAAATCTATATAACTTTCTGACACCAGAATACACCACTTCCTGCAGGAAATACAGCAGCTGATAAGTACTGGAAGACTGGAGATTTGTAAATAGAAGTAAATTATAAATCTATATAACTTTCTGACACCAGAATACACCACTTCCTGCAGGAAATACAGCAGCTGATAAGTACTGGAATACTGGAGATTTGTAAATAGAAGTAAATTATAAATCTAAATAACTTTCTGACACCAGAATACACCACTTCCTGCAGGACATACAGCAGCTGATAAGTACTGGAAGACTGGAGATTTGTAAATAGAAGTAAATTCTAAATCTATATAACTTTCTGACACCAGTTGATCTGAAAGGAAATCATTTTCGACAGAGTTCCCCTTTAAGGCCCTATTGGCCAAACAGGGTGATAGTAGATCCAGTGATCGTTTCACCGAGACTCAGTAAATGATTGGTAGGGTGTCAGACCACGTTCCAGGTCTGCTACTTTCTTACAAAAACAGCGCCACCCCAGTCTCAGGCTGTGCGTGGTATTACATGGACATAGGCAGCCACTTTCCTGTAAAGACGCCAATGACTGCCCCTTTAAGAACACATTCTAGGTCTCTCTCCGCCGCTGCCGTAGGGCCTCCTATCACCCCTGAACAATGCGCCGTCACTGACTCCAGCACAACAAATACTCTTCCTGTCATTCACTGCGGCTTCAAAGGATTTTTCACCCTCTGTACCATGTCAGCACAATCACGTTCACGGTTATCTGAAGTGACAGATGCGTCGGACATGTCTTACGTGTTCCAGGAGGCATGACCCGGCATTTTATATGGGGGGTTAGCAAGAACAAGGCCCATAGGGGTCGGAAAAACATAGCTGCCTTCTTCCAAAAACAGTGCACCAGCTGTTCTCAGGTTGTGTGTGGTATTACAACGTGGCTCCATTTAATTTAATAGAAGTGAGCTGCAGTACCACAAACAAACTGAAGGGTGGCGCTGTTTCTGAGAGAAAACAGACATTTAAAAAAAAAAAAAAAACCCTCTTTAAAACCCCCATAGACAAAAGAAAAGTGGGCCAAAGGCACTGATTTTGGCAGGAATGGCCAACTGGACAATGTGTATGGGACCTCCTAAAGGGTTGGGCCTGTTGGATTTTTGGCACCCAAATCTTTTGTTCTGGGAGAGATAAGCTGGTGCCTGAGAAGTCTAGCTTCAGTTTGCCGCTTCCCATAGAGATGGCAAACGTTTATCGGGAGTTGAAGGGATTATCTAGCACTACAAAAACATGGCCGCTTTCTACCAGAAAAAGCAAAGTTCTTTTCTCCAGGTAAGGTGTGGATTGCAATTAAAGGAGTTATCCAGTGCGACAAAAACAAAGCCACTTTTCCCCCTCTCTTGTCTCCAGATTGGGTGGGGTTTCTAACTCAGTTCCATTAAAGTAAATGGAGCTTAATCGCAAACCGCACCGGACCTGGAGACAAGAGAGGGGAAAGTGGACATGTTTTTGTAGCGCTGGATAACCCCTTTAAGCTCCATTCACTTCAATAGAACTGAGTTACAAACCCCACCCAATCTGGAGACAAGTGTGATGCTGTCTCTAGAAGAAAGTGACCATGTTTTTGTAGTGGTGGATAACCCCCTTTAAGGATTGGGGAGGAGCTTTGTGATCCGTTTGTTTTCATAGGATCCATCCAAAATGGAGAAACCCTTTAAGGGCTGACTTTTCAACTGCACGTCTGTGTTCCATCATCTTCCCCAAATGAACAGCAGAATATGTTATACATAGAGAACCTGACTTTGCACAGTACCCCCCCCCCCCCCCCCCCCCCCGTACACACACACAGTGGGTTTCATATATCCCTCATGGGTCTAAGGACATGGGTTATCTTTGTCTTTGACAATCCCTTTAAGAGGGCGCATCAAATTATTATTTAAGGACACGTCCAAAATTCACTGATGACCCCCATCCTCAGGTTCGGTTGTCAATAGAGATCCCTAGTTGTCAGCAAGCCCACCCATCCCTAGTATTTAACAATCGGCATCCCCAACAAGCAGATATTCGGCCTACAAAGTCAATAGAGGAGGAAGCAGACAGCGCTGTCCATTCAGTAGTGGCCATATGTGGTAACTGCAGCGTGCCAGTTACTGAGGGAAATTGAGGATAGTTCAGTTCATTAATATATTTTACCTGGAAAAAACGCTTTAAGTGATGTCACTAACAGAGGCGGGGCTGTGACAACATCAGGTCAACAAAAAAAAATATATTTTTTTTTTTTATGGCTGTGATTTTTAAGTCTCCAAGTCATATTGAAACAAGATGGCCGCCTGTGATAAATTTTTATCTCCCCTCAGGCTTCCAGAATCTTCCCTCACCCGGGGACCACACAACAATAATTAAAGTTGATTTATGACTTTATTTCTGTGTAGCGGGGGGCCGGAGCACAACGTTACGCCTCGTGTTATTAAGAGTCGGAGTCCGTGACCCCCACTACACGCTTTCCTCTGCTTTCTTGTTACCCGGCAACAATGACAGGTTGTAATTACAGATTCATGTACCGCTGAGCAGGCAGTTCATATATAAGGAGACCCTGCGGGAGGGGGGCACGAACTTAATACAGACACCGACCAAAGTTCGACTTTTTGCTCGACCACATATTTCTATACACTTAATGGAGCCCGTACCAGTATCCTGACTACTCTATTCACCCATCATTGTCTTTTTTTCAGCTTCCCCTTTAAGTCCTGGAGTCAGTCGTACGTCTCATTCTACCCCATCACATGGCTTTATCAAGTTCCTGAGCGGATATCATGGGCAACCCCTGTGGAGGCTAATATGGCGGCCATATTGGTTGTCACTCGGCTTCTCCAGAATCAGATAGGAAAACCTATGCAAACATACATTAGCCTTTGAATTACTTAAAGGGGATTTCATAGTAAAATTTTTGTTTTAGTATCTTTAGACATGTGTAATTTTTTATGGCAGCTTATCATTGGCCCACTGTGCACCAATATTCTGCCATAAAATTTTGGTGCATTTAAAGCGAATGTACTATCAGATACATTGGCTTTAAAGGGATTATCCAGTGCTACAAAAACATGGCCACTTTCTTCCAGAGACAACATGACTCTTGTCCCCAGTTCAGGTGGGGTTTGTAATTAAGCTCCATTCACTTCAATGGAAGTTACAAAACTCCACCCAAATTGGAGACAAGAGCGGTGCTGTCTCTGGAAGAAAGTGGCCATGTTTTTGTAGCACTGGATAACCCCTTTAAGTTTTGCCCATGGATAGAACAATGTGCGGCACGGGGAAGCTGGTGCCACGGTCCTTTTTTTGAACCACGGGCCTGGTTCCCGTGTACAGCACTGTTCTATTCACGGGTACCAGCCAGGGGTGAAGCACTGAAGGCAGGCTGGCCCGCCCCCAGTGGGAGGATACCCCCGTCCCTCTATGATGCGGCTCCATTGATTCTAAGGGTCCTATTCCACGGGCCGAGGAGGGTCCGATCAACGATGTAAACGATCGCCGATCTGCTAGATAATCGGCCGAATCGGGCCAAATGGGGCCGATTCGGCCGATTATCGTTACTGTGGAATAGGGCCCTAAAGGAGCTGTATGATGAGCCTGCCTCCAGTGCTTCACCCCCGGCCCGATACCCGTGAATAGAACGGTGCTGTACACGGGAACCGGGCTGCAGTTGAAAAAAAGGACCTTGGCTGGGGCTTCACCGCGCCAGCGCCATTCTATCCATATATCTTTCAGGTGCCCACGTTTAACGTTAAATAATAGCAAGAAGGAGGAGAAGATCCACAGCGTCCAAAAAAAGTTTTGTTGTCTTTATTATGAGGCATATAAAAAGTTACAAAAGATAAAAATGTAGGCCAACGTTTTTATCTTTTGTAACTTTTCATATGCCTCATAATAAAGACAACAAAACTTTTTTTGGACGCTGTGGATCTTCTCCTCCTTCTTACTATTATCACCGGGTGCGGCCCGCTACTACTCCACTTGCTCCTGCCTGAACGTCCACCATCACACAACAAACCACCTATGGTGAGCTGAGTTTTTTCTTTGTTAAATAATAGCGCACATCGATACTCCACCGCCGAACCAGTGTAGTTAGAAGGTGTGCAAAATTTGTGCATTTTGGGCAAAGAAAATGGACTCAAAAACTACATAAAAAGAATGGGGGAGATTTATCAAACATGGTGTAAAGTGAAATTGGCTCAGTTGCCCCCAGCAACCAATCAGATTCCATCTTTCATTCCTCACAGACTCTTTGGAAAATGAAAGGTGGAATCTGATTGGTTGCTAGGGGCAACTGGGCCAGTTTCACTTTGCACCATGTTTGATAAATCTCCCCCAATAAGTCTAGATGCAAAGCCCCATTGTGTGCCGTCTTACAACTCATTCGTTGACTGTAGATGATATCGAGTGATGGCCAGAGATTCCCTGATGGGATCTGAGCTGGAAAAATCCAGCATGGCCGCTACACTGTACGCGTTTCCATCTCCATTCACTGTGTGTTTCTAGCAAACATCTGGTCATCGGTGGTGCCAACACCAATCTGATATTGACGGCCTAGTGTAAAGAGTGGGTAGGTAAGCACCTAGCCAGACAAAGCAAGATCTGCTCCTTCCGATAGCTCCACAATAGGGCTAATGACATCTCTGAAGACCACAGAGCCCTTAAAGGGATTTTCCAGTGACGAAAAAATACACTCCCTATCCACATGATAGGAAATAAGCGTTTGACATCTGGGACCCCCTACAATCTTCAGAATGGGGCTTCTGCAGCTCTCGGCTATCTCCAGTGGCTCCATAGAGAATGGATGGACCAGTTGGGTACACCTGCCAACCAGTCACTCCTCTCAGCTGGAAGAGTCGGAGCCCTGTTCTTGAGATGATGAGGGATCCTAGACATTGGATCCCTCGTAATCAGACCTTTCATTAATCAATAAATTAGTTAATTAATACCCCTTTAAAGGTCCCAAGGGAGAAGACATAGCGGGTACATAGGATGCAACCACCTTCTTGGTCTTAGTCAAGAACTAGGGGACGTCTTCTTGTGTTGGCTTTCCCATAAACCAGGGAGGAAATATAGGGAGTGCAGGTAGTTAAATGGCAGCATTGATCAACACCTTGCACGGCCCCATATTGGACCATGTAAAGACCCTAAGGTCAACAGAGTCAACAAAGACCTGAATAGGGCTAAAGACCTAGAATGGACCATAGTGGAGAAGGACGCAGTGGAGAGAGATCCCTGGAGAACTACAAGAAGAAGAATAGTATAGTACTAAGGTAGAGTATAGGTATAGTACTAAGGTAGTAGTAATAGTATAGACCTAAGGTACAACCCTCTCTAATAACTAGGGCAACAAGTCACATAGCATAGTACTTGGCCCAGGACTAAGCACTGCACTGACTGACAGACATCTTACACTATTATAGACTTGGAGATAATTGTGGAGATACCGGGGATACCAATGTGCTTCTGAAGTATTTACGGCTTGACAATTAAGCCTACGCCTGGTTATAATCCCCTCAAATTTGGGACAATCATGATCAGACATGTTAGACAATGGCCACCAACAGAGAACTATTGAGCTGTCTGTGTGGTCATCTGACTGCATGAATAGGCTGCGGGGCTGTCTATAATGATCCGAGTGCTCGGTCTAAGGGGCGGAAAGGTCAAACATCATGCAGTTGGGTTCCTCGTAGGCCTTGCCGTGTTATGTGACATTTCCAATGATAACAAAAAAGTTTGCTGACCCATGTATCAGACAAGGTGTAGCAGAGGTAGTAGATGCACCCGGATCCTGGTGCACAAGGGCTCCTGCTCCACATAGTATTATACATGGCACCAAGGGTACAGATCACACATTAAGCTCCAGTATCTCAAGTTAAGATGCCTAAGTTCTGCCCAGCAAACTTTCCTATTTTCTCTATGGGGAGGGGTAAGCCGCTCTGGCGGAAGCTTATCTCTCTGAGAAAAAAGGGATCGGGCAGTGAAATTACATCATGCCTGACCCCTATTCACCGACACCATCGCTTAGTGGTGCCTGAAACTCCCATACACTTTATAGTGATAGCTGAACAGGGACCTTTATGGTGGCCATACACATTAGATATAAGTAGGTACAATAGTTCATAGACACATTTTTTTCTTAACGTGATCATACGCCTTCAATAACTGATGGGCGAACCATGGTTCAGCCGTCCATTATCTCTCTATCTGCTCTGGTTGCGGCTTATCTCTCTGAGAACACGGGTCGGGCAGTGATTTTTCATCATGTCTAATCTCCACAACATAATCTATCGGTGAATGGTCAGGAGAGCCCCATACACCTTACACTGATGGCTAAACCTGCCACGAGTGTCTGGTAAGGCCAACGAATGTGTATGGGGACCTTTATCGCCGGTTCAAACAAGCCATATATGATCAGTGACAGGCATCAAAGATCTTTCAGGGAACATTGTGAGAGTATTTGTTCATGAACGATCGTTCATACAAAATTTGCGTAAATTTCCAATATGGCCAACCACTTTACGGATGATCAAGGTGCCTATACAACTTTAATAACTGTTGTTATCTCTCCTATCCTCCATATACACATAAATGTTTGGAATGGCGTAACGTCCCTGTGTTCTCTATGCGGAGGCCCCGGCACTTGCCAATCTCTCCAATAACATAGGGGTCGGATAGTGAAACAACATTATGCCCAACCCCTATGTCCACCAAGATCATCTGTCGTTGGATATTTCGGGAGACCCCCATACACCTAATACTGTCAGCAGTAGGATAAAGTCTAAGGGTCCTATTAGACAGGCCGACTACGGCCCGATCATTTGAGCAAACAAGCACCGATCTACTAGATCATTTACTGGACCATTAGATAGCCCGATAATTGGGTGGTAAGGGCTGCATGGACATTGTTAGTGATGTCCATGCAGCCCTTGCTTAAACACCTGACACCTTACCTCTCCCCACTCCCGGTCTTCTCTTCTGTGCTAGATAGCTTTCCGATCCAGCCGTGGCGGCCGTGGCCTGTGGCTGAGCACCCTTTTAGCTAACAGGCCGCTCAGACGCTCCAACCGCTGGGACTGGGAAGCTGTGGTGCACAGGAGAGAAGACTGGAAGCGGGGAGAAGTAAGGTGTCAGGTGTGGGGGGAAATGTCAGCTTTCGGCCGTGTATCACTATTACGCATAATGATGCACGGTCGGTTTAGGTCCAAGCCTAAACCAACGATCAGCCGATGATCGTTTCATCGGCTGATCGTTGTCTCTATTACACGAAGCGATAATTGGCCAATTATCTCTCCATGTAATAGGGCCCTAAGGGAACCTATAGTGTTCAATATCTCTCTAGCGCCACCACAGGGGAACTTAAGTATTACACAATATGTATGCATTGCAGGACAGGACAGGTCCTCCAGAGCGAGAGACACTCTTTGTAACCTCTGATGAAGAGATGAGGATCCCAAACTCGAATTTAGGGTCTGAGAATTGGAGAGATTCGCTAACTTAGGCTGCCATTGAATTATCTAACCAGACGACATCTAAGAGACCTTGAAGTCGGAAGAAATTAGTAAATGTTCGTATATACATCCAAGGTAATTTCCCTAAGAAAACTCATTCTTCTGCTCAGACTTTGGTTAGAAAAGTAAACACTGCAAAATAATCGAGCCTGACGCTAGCGAAAAAACCAACCGGGCTTGAAATGTGGATTTTTACACCAATTTGCATCAGTCAGCCTCGGATGAATAACCTCAGCGGATCATCAAAAGGAGAGGAGATTTGTTTTAGCAATGCAAAGAACAATTGTATCCCCGTCCTAAGAATGCATGGGAATCCTAGGGCGAGATGTCTATAATTACACTGCATGAGCAGAGCCGCACTTGAAGTATCAATGAGATTCAAAACCACAAGAGTCTCTTCTTCAGCTGCCCAAAAAGAAAAGAAGACTGGTGTGGTTTCTGAATCCTACACAAAGTAAGCAGAATAACCAACATTTTCTTCAAACCGTATCTTGTTCCTTCATTTTTGGCTTAACTATTTCAGTCTATAGACCCAGCTGTGGTTATCAAAGTCCTTCTGGTTCTCTTTAACTCTGACATAAATTTACCTCTTGTTCCTCTATAGGATTTTAAAGGGGTTATCGAGTACAGAAAGCAAGTCTCTTGTTCTGGAGGACTCAATAGGTCTATGGATTACACGAACAGCTCAATGATAACAATGGAAAAAAAAGTGTAATGCTTATTTTTTCCTGCGGGGGAGCTGTAGAGAAATCGTACACTTGCTACTTCGCTGATCGCTGAACGTACTAGTAGGAGAACACCCAGTAACATAAAGAAATGGTCCAAAGTAGACAAAGCTTTAAGGACAAAGGGTTTTGTCCATACTCTTAGGCCTCATTCACACGATTCGTGCCACGATCAGCGCCGTGATGTTCGGATGAGGATCGCGGCATGGATCACCCAATAGAAGTGCAGCCCCCCTCTGCAGATATGACAGCAGCGCAGAAGACAGAAGCACAGAAGACAAACACTCGTCTACTCCCTCCGTGCCAGCCGGCTTACATGTTCACTGGCACAGGGGAGGGGTGTGTGTGTGTGTGGGGGGGTGGCGACTAGTTGTCTTTTGCACGCCTGTCATCTCCGTGCCAGGATCCACACAAGGACATGTCCTATTTTTCGCGGTGGGGATCGTGAGAATGGCTGCATTCATATGAATGGTTCCTAAAACTGTTCGTGTTCACGGATCCGTGACCACAGACAATTTAACAGGACCTGTGAATATAGTCTTAGGGGGAGATTTATCCAACATGGTGTAAAGTGAAACTGGTTCAGTTGCCCCTAGCAACCAATCAGATTCCACCTTTTATTTCCCAAAGAGTCTGTGAGCAATGAAAGGTGGAATCTGATTGGTTGCCAGGGGCTGGCCCAGTTTCACTTTACGCCATGTTTGATGAATCTCCCCCTTAATCTTTTGACGTTTCAAGTCCACTTATATATCAGCGCTTCCCTGGTCCCCAGCTGGCCTCTTCCTGGTCACTCACCGCACAGACTCCACTGATCCATCCAGTTAATAGTTGCAGTGATCACATTTCTGTGTCTAGAGAGAGATGTAAGGCCAATAGCGATAACTTTTACAAAGTACAAAAGATGCAATCGGCCGAGGATCATACATTTTTCCGCTCCTTGACTGATCGGATGAAAGAGCGTTTCTAGCAACTAGTGTTGAGCGAACATGAAAGTGTCCGGGCTCAGCAACTTCTCTGAACACTATCCAAACATCTGGGGAAGGTGGAGGCAGTCCGAGGACTGCCTGGAAAACAGCTTCTTGCCTATGGCTTTGTCCAAGTTTTCCAGGACTCCCATGGGCGGCATCCAACGTCTCCAGACTAGAGATGTTGGAACATCGGGAATTTTCACTTTTGATCGAACTCGAACCTTCGTCGTTTGATTCCCGCTGCCTACCCGTTCCGTAGGGAAGATGGAAACAGCCCAAGTAACGCCTGGAAAACTGGTAGCAGGAATCAAATGACGAAGGTTCGAGTTCGATCGAGCTTGAAAATTCCCGATGTTCGATCATCTCTACTCCAGACGTGGGGAGTTAAATGCCGAGTGTTCAGGTTCGGAGAAATTGCCAAGACCAGGCACTTTCATGAAGTTTTCTCAACAAGTGATCCTTGCCGATAAACAGCCAGTGTAAAAGGGGCTTAAAGAAGTATTCCAGCGGGGGGGGGGGGGGGGGGGGGGGGGGGGGCGCTTTTTCCCTGGGACGTCCACTCACCTCCCCGGTTCCAGTGGCGGGTCCCGCATCGCGGTGCTCCGGTGCCCGGTTCCCGGCGGCTTCCTGGTGTCTGACGCGGGCCCAAGACATGACATCTCAGGTCCGCTCAGCCAGTCAGTGAAGGAGGCGGGATCTGTTTCAAGTCCGCTCAGATCCCGCCTCTGTCACTGACTGGCTGAGCGGACCTGAAACATATCGTCTTGGGCCCCAGGACACCAGGAAGCGGCCGGGATTCAGGGACCGGAGCGTCGCGATGCGGGACCCGCCACTGGCTACGGGGAGGTAAGTGGACGTCTTTTCCCTTAGCCACCTCCTCCCCGGTCCCAGCAAAAAAGTGCCCCCCCCCGCTGGAGTACCCCTTTAAGTCTCTATAGTTTGCCATAGGACTCCTTTGAACCCCCAAACACATTGCTTAATAAGTGATTTGTTAGAAGGAGTGCACCTTATGGGTGTTTTTTGTCTACACTTGAAGCGCTGTTTGGAGCTCAATAACCACTACGACATTAAGCGGTCCAGTCTCTTGTTTTTCAGGGGAGACAGATGTGGGTGAAAGAACTTGTTCGGTGGTTAGCTGTAGAGATGAGCAGAACTGGAGCTTACTCAAGTACGATCGTTCGGTATTTGAATACCGATGACTGAAAAAGTTGGATTCAGCCCAGGGAGTCCGGGAAAATATGTGTACAGTCTATGGCCTATGGCTATATCCATGTTTTCCCGGACTCCGTAGGCCTGAATTCAACGTCTTCAGCTGCCAGTATTCAAATGATGATCTGTGATACTATAGGTTTAGGACTTACAATCTGAAAAGGGAGCAAGTAGTTCCAAAAGAGCTGGAGGACCATTGGTTATCGAAATTATACGAACAACAGAAAGTAGGTTGAGGCCATAAATAGATCCATCTCAAGATTAAAAGTAATTCTCCATTTCAGGCCCACATGACTTGGTAGTAGGTAGGGGCTAAAATGGCTAAACATTACTTAGCTACAGGTTCTGCACTTTGTAGAAAACCAGTATCAGAGCCCCTGTGCAATACAGACTCTATAATCAGCCCCCTTACATAATACAGACCCAAAAATCCCACCCCCTACATAATACAGACCCAAAAATCACACCCCCTACATAATACAGACCAGAAGGGCAAACCCCCTACATAATACAGACCTGAAAATCACCCCCCCTACATAATACAGACCCAAAAATCACACCCCCTACATAATACAGACCAGAAGGTCAAACCCCCTACATAATACAGACCTGAAAATCACCCCCCCCCCCACATAATACAGACCCAAAAATCACACCCCCTACATAATAAAGACCTGAAAATCACCCCCCCTACATAATACCGACCTTAAAATCACACCCCCTACATAATACCGACCTTAAAATCACACCGCCTACATAATACAGACCCGAAAATCACACCCCATACATAATAAAGACCTGAAAATCACACCCCCTACATAATACCGACCTTAAAATCCCACCCCCTACATAATACCGACCTTAAAATCACACCCCCTACATAATACAGACCCCAGAATCAGACCCCCTACATAATACAGAGCCCAAAATCACACCCCCTACATAATACAGACCCCAGAATCACACCCCTTCACAATACAGACCCCAGAATCAGACCCCCTCCGCAATACAGACCCCAGAATCAGACCCCCTTCACAATACAGACCCCAGAATCAGACCCCCTCCACAATACAGACCCCAGAATCAGACCCCCTTCACAATACAGACCCCAGAATCAGACTCCCTCCACAATACAGACCCCAGAATCAGACCCCCTCCGCAATACAGACCCCAGAATCAGACCCCCTCCGCAATACAAACCAGATTTAGACCCCCAGCATAAGATAGACCTCACAATTGGACCCCAGTTTATTACAAGCCCCAGAATCAGACCTCAGGGGCAGGACCAGCCCTGCCCTAAAGGACCCTAAGTGCAGCCACGCACCTGCCTTACTCCCATCTTCTCCGCCACCGCGTAGCCGCTACAGAAACAGTTCCCGCCACTTGGCTGCAATGTCTTGAAAGGTCTAGCTCAGCAGTAGCCAAAGGACCTTCCCTGTCATGCTTTAGGATGGTCTGGATTGAAAAAAAATTTATGGTGGTCTCCCAAGGGCAGGAGAAAAGGATCAGGTATGTCTCATTAGAGGTAAGCCAGCACCAGAGATGGCTTAAGTGTATGGGTGGTGGGAGAAGTTATGGCCGCCTTTAGAAACTAGTACAAAAAGCATAAATTACATTCATCAAATAGTTGGCTATAAAAGTAGATTAGACATGGTCCATTTGTGTTAATTTCCACTGGCTGCTGCAGAACCTCTTCAATAAAAAATAAAAAAAAAAGACTGAATGGCCAGTGAAAGAGAAGCCAGCCCCGGCCGGAAAAGGGAGCCTCTTATTATCCTTAGTTCTCTAATTCTCTCCGAGACGTCTGAACACCCCCTGCCAGTAACTTTTGTTTTTGGCCAAGTTACTCCTCAATGTGCCATTGGCACGCAAATGAAACCATTTTATTTATTTTTTTACAGTGAGAATTCAACATGCATATTAATGATAGCGAGGACAGATCACCGCTGTGATGTCGCACAATGGCGCTTATTATGGGACGCGCATTCCCGACAAATCATGGTTCAAGCTGTCATGGGACGGAATTAGTGGGAGGAAAGAAAAAAATAACAAAAACTTTGTGTGACGACCTCCAAAAATCTGACTACATGCCGGCTAATTAGTCGAGGGCGTAAATGGGTGGTCGGCGTTCAGCTCTTAATGTGGGCTAATGGGGGATATCAAGGGATAATCCCTGAAATTTGTAATCATTTGGCCTATGGTAATATTCAGATGTAGCTTGGAGGGTGTGCGAAGAACAGATTATTTGGGCACCTTTAGGGTAAATTTGGGAGAGAACCACCACACATAGGCCACTGGCATGAACAGAGAAGAGGGCACCACATAGTCACCCCAGTAAGGTGCCTCGTTGTTTCATCCTTTCCATCACTCTTGGGATAACTCCATAAAGGGGAGTTTAAAAGGGGGTACAAGGCCCCTAAAGGATGCTATGCCTCTATGGTATAGAAGCCCCTCGGGTTTAAAACACTTGTGGTCTTTAACCATTTCCAGTAGGTTCTGCCACCCACCCAAGCCTTGGAACCCAAATGAGAATGTCCTGCTTAGTTGGTTGCTTAAAAAGTTCCGGGAATTTTTCACATTTGGGAAATGAAAGTTAGATTAATAGAAGACAGTATAAAGGTAGGAGATAGATAGATAGATAGATAGATAGATAGATAGGAGATAGATAGGAGATAGATAGATAGATAGATAGATAGGAGGAGATAGAAAGATAGATAGATAGATAGATAGATAGATAGATAGATAGATAGATAGATAGTAGATAGATAGATAGATAGATAGATAGATAGATAGATAGATAGGAGATAGAAAGGAGATAGATAGGAGATAGATAGATAGATAGATAGATAGATAGATAGATAGATAGATAGATAGATAGATAGGAGATAGAAAGGAGATAGATAGGAGATAGATAGATAGATAGATAGATAGATAGATAGATAGAAGATAGATAGATAGATAGATAGATAGATAGATAGATAGATAGATAGATAGAAGATAGATAGATAGTATAGTGGAAGCGGCACTCGGTGTTAGAACTTGAAGAAGGGTGCTGGCTGTGACTGCAGCTGAACCCACCGCAGAGACTGTATATGGTAGGATAAAGTCAAAGAAAGGTGAATTCATTGCTCCCACACTGCAACGTTTCGCTCTGCACTCATAGCTTCTTGAGAAGCAGAGCGAAACGTTGCAGTGTGGGAGCAATAAATTCACCTTTCTTTGATTTTACATTAGATAGATACATAGATAGAAGATCGATAAATAGATAGATAGATGGAAGATAGATAGATAAATAGATAGATAAATAGATAGATAGATAGATAGATAGATAGATAGATGATAGATAGATGATAGATAGATAATAGATAGATAGATAGATAGATAGATAGATAGGAGATAGATAGATAGATAGATAGATAGATAGATAGATAGATAGATAGATAGAAGATAGATAGATAGATAGATAGATAGATAGATAGGAGATAGATAGATAGATAGATAGATAGATAGATAGATAGATAGATAGAAGATAGATAGGAGATAGATAGATGATAGATAGATAATAGATAGATGATATATAGATAGATAATGAACAGATAGATGATATAAAAATATGTGGATAGATAGATAATAGATAGATAGATAGATAGATAGGAGATAGATAGATAGATAGTAGATAGATAATAGATGGATAGATAGATAGAAGATAGATAGATAGATAGATAGATAGATAGATAGAAAGATAGATAGATAGATAGATAGGAGATAGATAGATAGATAGATAGATAGGAGATAGATAGATAGATAGATAGATAGAAAGATAGATAGATAGATAGATAGGAGATAGATAGATAGATAGATAGATAGATAGATAGATAGATAGATAGGAGATAGATAGATAGATAGATAGATAGATAGATAGATAGATAGGAGATAGATAGACTGGGTTGATATAAGACATGGAATTGGCGTTAACTCATGTTCATCTATATCCCCATACACAGACCATACAGTCCACCTACAGATAGAGATCCGACCTCCCTTCTCTTATAGACCTAAGACGTATCCCCGACATCCCACATTCCGCCATGTAGCTCAGTGGGAACATGTAACGCTGACAGCTCCGTCCATTCTTCTGTTTCCAGATTCTTCCTCACAGAATCACACATTAGCCGTGCTGTAATAACTAGTGTTTATGTAGCAGCCATTCACAAGCCCCATGCTGTAAAAATACCCCCCCCCCCCCCCTCAACAATAGAGAGCGGCCAACAATCTACATACAGAGAAAAGACCAAGCGTGGGAGTGGAAACGTGCTCGGTACTGACAACTTCACCTCAGCATGGAGAGCTAGGCCCAATCTGAATAACCAATGCGAGGTCTTCACCCAGGCCCCTAGCTCTCCAACAGCTGGTCAGCCTCCTCAAGGTTCCTCAGCCTCAGCTCCTTCTTTGACCTTCACCTCCTACCTGACTGGATGGACAACTTCTCTGATAATCCACAAGTAAGACCTCCACAAGAATCACTATTACCCCCTAGTAGGGGACCATTGTGTGACAACCATTAGGAGACCATTCTAACAAGGATCGTTCAATGTCTGACTGGCAATAAGTCCAACTATGTTGCCACCATGAAAGCCCTTCTGTGTTGGTCCTGCAGTCAAGGGGTCCCAAGAGATCCAGCTGGTGGCACTGTCCCTTCTTTCTGCAGATTGGTCATGGTACAAGGTGGTCAGACCAAACTTATTACACTGTGATACCGTATCCTACCGTCAGACCACAGATGTTACATGCTAGAAAAGACGTAGGGACCACTTGATGGCACACCTAGGCCTAGGCATAAGAACCTTTATGTGGTCCTACATTTTAAGGAGAACTCCTGAGATCCAGCAGAAGACAACCTCATGTGAGGGTCACCAATGGGCAGAGCACTTGCCATTGGGGTTACTTCTCTCATATAACAGAGTAACAAGTAAAGTACAATTCTATATAACTTATATCTCAAGAGAAACAGCAGACTGGCACTAATTAACTATGCACAATGACTCCCGCTAATAATGCAGCATATATGTAGCGGGGAGCTATCCCAAGGAAATGCAGTGTAAGCAACAATGTGACATTCCAAAGAAAAGAATATTAAGAGGCACTCACCGTAAAAAAAATCTTCTGACAGTGGAGCAGCCGTTTCCCGCACGCATGCACACTTCTTCAGTCTGAGGAAGCGCGCATGCACGCGGGAAACGGCTGTTTCACTGTCAGTCCCCGCCGACTGCTACACACTCTGAACGATTTTAAATGAAGATTCACTAATAAAGAAGATTTTTTTTAGGGTGAGTGCCTCCTAATATTCTTTTCTTTGTAATGTCACAATTCTATATAACTTTTTGACACCAGTTGATTTGAAAGAAAAAAAAAATTGCTGGCGTTACTTTTTAAACTGGTCGAACTAACACTGCAGCGGCCACTACAGGCGAAATGGAGTATTACATGCTATCCATTGAAGTCAGTGATCATTGATATAATACATGGACGGCTAGGTCCACTAAGATTCATGGAGAGGAACACTAGGAGCCGTATAACATACAGAATGGGGTTGTCGTAATGTGACAAATCTAAAACGTACTCTCCGGGACGTGAGCATTGGGCTATCCCAGTGTGCACCTGCAAACACGAATGGGGGGGAGAGGCATGGTACAATTGTAAGTGTGAGAAAATTGGTGTCAGCCAACACTATGGATACCAGGAGTCCAGGGATCAGCGAGTCCTTCCCGAGCTGTAGGCAAAGCCGATTTTCCTAGTTTTCCTCTAAAACGTCCTTGAATTTATAAGGAAATATTTCAGCCATGGGTTTCTGCAATCATTCACTCGTAATTCCTTCTGCGACTGTGTTCTGGTATCACAGCGATTCCAGCTCCGGCAGCAGAACCTTATAATTATGTCACACAGTCCGGGTAACCACCAGCATCTCAGCATCTGGTATGTGGTCGAAAACTTTTGTTTCAAGATCAGAACTATTTATAGGGAGCGAAATTTTTCAGGATAGTAATTTCCTATACGGTTTTATGAAAATATGGCCGCATTTATGTAAAAAAAAAAAAATCCAAATATTTGATAATGTTTCTTTCTAGGGCCGAGCCAAGGCATCGCGAGCGCAGATCGGCAGAGAAAAATCTCTTTAATTCTTTAAAAACATCTGGTAATCGATGGCATTTAACCCGTCAGTGACTGGTGATAGGCTTTTAGCTATGGCATCGGACATGGGCCTATGATGACCCATTGGGTGGTGCAGTTAAAGGGATATTCCCTATCTACTGTACCTTGACCTTTTCAACTTCTTTAATATTTCAATGAACCACAGGGTCTTAACTCAAATACACTGTATGGCCCCGTTCCCACTGAGCAAAGCTAGCGGAATTCCGCGACGGAATTGTCCGCCGCGGAATGCCGTTAGCCTTCCGCTCATATTGGGAGTCTATGGGAGGCGCACGCTCCTGCCCTGTCCGCGCTGAAGAATGAACATGTTCATTCTTCAGCGCGGACAGGGCAGCAGCACGCGCCTCCCATAGACTCCCATTAGGAGCGGGAGGCTAACGGCATTCCGCGGCGGACAATTCCGTCGCGGAATTCCGCTACCTTTCCTCAGTGGGAACGGGGCCTATGGGGGAGATTTATCAAACATGGTGTAAAGTGAAACTGGCTCAGTTGCCCCTAGCAACCAATCAGATTCCACCTTTCATTTATCACAGACTCTTTGGAAAATGAAAGGTGGGATCTGATTGGTTGCTAGGGGCAACTGAGCCAGTTTTACCTCACGCCATGTTTGATAAATCTCCCCCTATATCTTGAGACGCCTGTTTTCCACAGTTCATGTAACTCCCATAGAGGTTAATGGGAGTTGCATAAACAATATAACAGGAGTAAGTAAAACAGCTCGGCCCGCAGTGCTACACTGTTTGCACAACTACCATCAACATCAATGGATATCACATGAAATATGGAAAAAAGTTGTCTCGGGAGACGCAACCTGGATGGAGGTATACAGTGTAGTTAGCTAAGGACTCAATGTTGGTTTTAGGTGAAAGAAATATATCTTTGAAAAATACTGAAAAAAAGGTTGAAAACAAACTAAATCAGACAGAAGAACTAAACTACATTCAATATAATGAGATAGGAACGTCTATATTATTCAGACCACAAAATCTCACAAATGTTCAGAGATTCAGGAAGGTTCACAAAATTGGGTCGAAACTTAAAGCATCAACACACACTAACAGGATAGGAGATAGATAGATAGATAGATAGATAGATAGATAGATAGATAGATAGGAGATAGATAGATAGATAGATAGTAGATAGATAGATAGGAGATAGATAGATAGGAGATAGATAGGAGATAGATAGATAGATAGATAGATAGATAGATAGATAGGAGATAGATAGGAGATAGATAGATAGATAGATAGATAGATGATAGATAGATAGATAGATAAAAGATAGATAGATAATAGATATATAGGAGATAGATAGATAGATAGATAGATAGATAGATAGATAGGAGATAGATAGATAGATAGATAGATAAATAATAGATAGATAGATAGATAGATAGATAGATAGATAGATAGATAGATAAAAGATAGATAGATAATAGATAGATAGATAGATAGGAGATAGATAGATAGATAGATAGATAGATAGATAGATAGATAGGAGATAGATAGATAGATAGATAGATAGGAGATAGATAGATAGATAGATAGATAGATAGATAGATAGATAGATAGGAGATAGATAGATAGATAGATAGATAGATAGATAGATAGATAGAATATAGATAGATAATAGATAGATAGATAGATAGATAGGAGATAGATAGATAGATAGATAGATAGATAGATAGAATATAGATAGATAATAGATAGATAGATAGATAGATAGATAGATAGATAGATAGATAGATAGGAGATAGATAGATAGATAGATAGATAGATAGATAGAAGATAGATAGATAGATAGATAGATAGATAGATAGATAGATAGATAGGAGATAGATAGATAGGAGATAGATAGATAGATAGATAGATAGATAGGAGATAGATAGATAGGAGATAGATAGATAGATAGATAGATAGAATTAATAATAGATGTGATAAGGAAAGAGAGGTAAGGGATGGATATATAGACAGATATGAGAAAGGTAAGTAGATGAATAGATAGGTAATATTATTATTGTATAAAATACCACATATACACTGTCACATTACATACAGACACAAACTAAGTAAAAGAGCCATAAGGTTATAGAGGAATATAACACTACAGGTGTCTCATCCTGGCCTCCTGCATCACAATCTGCCTCCTCATACCAAAGGACACCAAGCAGCGGCCACATACAGTAACACATACAAAGAACCAGCCAAATACATACAGTATAACAGTATAACCCAAAGCGGAGGAAACAACCGAATATATACAAACACAATGAGAGAAGGTTACACCAGCTGATAGGCAGGAGGCTCCATCCTCCACCTCCACAACCATATCAGCCAAGCATACCTGGCAGAATAGTCCACAGCACTATAAGGAGACCAATAACACTCGTGTCCACAAGGTTGTAAATTATAATAACCAGAAATGATGAATTCTATAAAATTAATTATAAAAATAAATGATAAATAAAATAATAAAAATATATATATATATATTCAGACACAGTGACATCCAGATATCTACAGCAATATCTCTGCCCAGGCCCCTTCATATCACATGTAATAGAGCAGATTACTACAAACCAAACTGACAGCACACATGACCTAAAGAGCAAGAAATCCTTCCGTTCATTCTAGAAAACGGAAATCATTTAAATAAAAATTTCAATTTTAAAAAAATCGTTATATCGTAAAATAATAAATCCCATATATGTCCATTGACTAAATATATAAGAACCAAACAAACAGCTAAATAAAATGCAAAATTATACTTAAAAAATGTATACATATAATTGTGCCGAAAATCCCACACAACGTAAATCTGAAGTGAAAATATCGAAAAAACAAAAATGCAAAAAATATGAAAAGAAAACATTATAACATCGAAATAAATAAATGAACGACTAAATAAATAATAAATAAATAAATGAACGACTAAATAAATAATAAATACATAAATATTCCAAATAGCACATAAAGAATCATTTGAAATAAATCCCACATAGATTCATGATTTAATCATTATATAATAAGGTAAAAAATTATAAAAAATAGTTTGAAATAAATCTAACTTAAAAAAAAAATATATATATATATATATTTAGAAAAAAACAAAAACAAGGCAAAATAATAGACAAAATAATTAAACTAATTTGAAATCGATTGCCTGTAACTAAATAATAAATTACTAAATAAAAAAAATAAAAAAAGGCAAATAAAAAAAGTAAAATAATTAGAAATAAATCATAAAACAACTAAATGTGTAAAAAAAAAAAACACAAAAAAATAAAAAAACTTGTAGAAAAATGATCTGCATATAATGGCGGAATAAATAATAATAATAAAAAATCTTCTCAGCACAGTAGATACTTTTTGAGATTTCGCCACATGGGAGAGCGCCCCCTTCTGTTCTCACTTTATGCACCTGCAACTTTAAGGGATTAAAATAAAAAAATATGCAAATAAAAAAGCGAAGACTTACAGGTAACTGCCACTGGTAAGGATGAGGAAGATCTGGGGGTAGTGAAGTGAGAGTAATACACTGCGAGATGTGAGCAGAATCATGACTGTTGTCCTCTCATAGGAAAAAAAAAAAGATCCTTATTAATTGCTGGTAAGGGCCCCCCAAATCCCAGCCCCCTCCCCAGATGGGCTAATAATAAGGTCCGGTCCTCCCCAGTCCAGTCCTGTGCGCTCGGCCGCTCAGTAACAGCCTGCAGGGTTTGGCTTAAGCTGCTGGGACTTTGTCATGTCTCAGTGGTTGCACAAGTTTTACAGACTGGGATGTATGTGATGATGGTTTAAAGGCTTGGGATGGCAGCGAGGGAGAGGACCTCTCCTGTCTCCCTCTCCCTCTGGCTTTCAGGAGCCTGTGCGCTGCCATTGGGCATACAGACGCTGCAGTCCGCCTACTTGTTTTTTAGAAAAAGAAGAGGTGGGGGGTGTAATGACAATAGGGTGACAGAGATACGGCTACTATAGTCACTGGCTGGGATGCTGCCACAAGAAGAGGAGGGGTGGGGGGGGGGGGGGGAATGTTCCAGCTACTTCTCATCCCAGCTGTCCTGGGCAGCGCAGCGCTGAGAGCTTGGACCGTAGACAAGTGGAGCCCAGTGACGGGGGACACCTTGCCGGGCTGATACATTGGCGCGTTAAAGCTGTCATACAGCCATGGCGCTGTGCTTCTTAAAAAAAAAAAAGTTACAATTTTAGTTACAGGTGGAGCAGTTGACCAACTTTTTGAAAGAAAAAAAATCAATATTGATTTTTTTTTTTGTCCGTTCAAGGCTATGTTCACACTACGTAGGTTCCGTGGGAATCACGGCCGTTGTTACAGCAGCCGTGATTCCCACAGAACTCACGTAGTGCTGCAGGCTGAAGGGATCCCGGCCGGAGTGTACACACAGGGTATACACTACGGCCGGGATCCTTAGCGGCACCGTAGAAAACTGACATGTCAGTTTTCTGCGGCCGCTATTCAGTGAATAGCGGCCGCAGAAAACCCTGTAAGTGCACACTATGGAGCCTGTGTGTATGCAGGCACGGACTGGCCCAGAGGGGAGCAGGGGAATCCCCCGGTGGGCCCTACCCATTGGTGGGCCCCTGAGCAGGAGGTCTGCATCCCTGTTTAGCAGCTTCAGGATGACATATAATCCCCCAGTTAGTTTCATGGGGATGTCACCTTTCAAGAAACTTAAGTGGACGGCTGTGCTGTTTGCATAGAGCAGGGATGGGGAAACTTCGACCCTCCAGAAGTTGCAAAACTACAACTCCCATCATGCCTGGATAGCTCCTATACACTAGAACAGGGATGGGGAAACCTTCGGCCTTTCAGCTGATGCAAAACTACAACTCCCATCATGCCTGGACAGCCGAAGGTTCCCCATCCCTGGCATAGAGTGTCTGACCAGTTACTAACAGTGAGCGAGCGTTGCCGGTCACATACACAGCACTGTACAAAGTCGCTATAGTAATGTGAAAGGTTTGGCGCTGGGTATATCTGGTGTATGTAGGGTGGGCACCTAGAATAAAATAATCCCTGGTGGGCCCAAGGTACCCCAGTCCGACACTGTGTGTATGTGAAGGCCCTATTACGCAAAGTGATTATTGGTTGTGTATGGACGATTATCGGTCTTTATGGACGATAATCGCTTTGGGTAATAAATGGCAACGATCAGCTGACGTGCACGATTTTGGCTGATGTTGTAAGACAAATGACAACGATAGCAATGATCTACTGCCGTGGCTCTGTCTCTTCCTGCTGGAGGCTATAAGCGGATATATTCTGTGTCCCAAGATGGCGCCATAAAATTACCAATTGCCAATGTCATTGGGATTTGCCATCCACCGACTGTACATAGCGGCCTCCCAGTGTGGGTGTTAGGAAGGATCGGGCATGATGGATCTCACCTTCCTGATCCTTCTGTTTTCAGGCAGTGGCTTACCCCCTTTATCCATTCTGAATGCACGAACGCTCAGCTGGATTGAGCATCCACATGTATGGAAGGATAAGGAGAGATGGATGATATGAGTTCTGTGCGGGTCTTTCTGACTTAAAGGGGTTGTTCACCAAAACATATTTTCTTTTAACCCTTTAAGGACAGGGCCAATTTTCATTTTTGCGTTTTCATTTTTTCCTCCTTGTGCTTAAAAGGCCATAGCACTTGCATTTTTCCACCTAGAAACCCACATGAGCCCTTATTTTTTGCGTCACTAATTGTACTTTGCAATGACAGACTGAATTTTTGCATAAAGTACACTGCGAAACCAGGAAAAAATTCAAAGTGTGGTGAAATTGAACAAAAAAATGCATTTCTTTTATTTGGGGGGTATTTGTTTTTAACGCCATTCACCCTGGGGTAAAACTGACTTGTTATATATGTTCTTCAAGTCGTTACAATTAAAACGATATATAACATGTATAACTTTTATTGTATCTGATGGCCTGTAAAAAATTCAAACCATTGTTAACAAATATACGTTCCTTAAAATCGCTCCATTCCCAGGCTTATAGCGCTTTTATCCTTTGGTCTATGGGGCTGTGTCAGGTGTCATGTTTTGCGCCATAATGTGTTCTTTTTATCGGTACCTTGATTGCGCATATGCGACTTTTTGATCGCTTTTTATAAATTTTTTTCTGAATTGATGCGACCAAAAATGCGCAATTTTGCACTTTGGTATTTTTTGGGCGCTTACGCCGTTTACCATGCGAGATCAGAGGGGGCATTTTACTAATAACAACACTTTTTTTTTTTACACTTATACTAGAAGCCCCCCTGGGGTTAGGGTTATTCCCCCTGGGGTTAGGGTTATTCCCCCTGGGGTTAGGGTTATTCCCCCTGGGGTTAGGGTTATTCCCCCCTGGGGTTAGGGTTTTTCCTCCTGGGGTTAGGGTTATTCCCCCTGGGTATAGGGTTATTCCCCCTGGGGTTAGGGTTATTCCCCCCTGGGGTTAGGGTTATTCCCCCTGGGGTTAGGGTTATTCCCCCTGGGGTTAGGGTTATTCTCCCTGGGGTTAGTCCCCCTGGGGTTAGGGTTATTCCCCCTGGGGTTAGGGTTATTCCCCCCTGGGGTTAGGGTTATTCCCCCTGGGGTTAAGGTTATTCCCCCTGGGGTTAGGGTTATTCCCCCTGGGGTTAAGGTTATTCCCCCCTGGGGTTAGGGTTATTCCACCTGGGGTTAGGGTTATTCCCACTGGGGTTAGGGTTATTCCCCCCTGGGGTTAAGGTTATTCCCCCCTGGGGTTAAGGTTATTCCCCCTGGGGTTAGGGTTATTCCCCCTGGGGTTAGGGTTATTCCCGGGTTCGCGGCGGTTCAGAGCGGGGTCGCCGCGCTCTTAACACCTCCTGGGGACATATGACGTACCGGTACGTCATATGTCCCTAAGAGGTTAAATCAACTGGTACCATAAAGTGCCAGAGATGTATTATTTACTTCTGTTAAAAAAAATCTCAAGCCTTCCAGTATCAACTGCTGTATGTACTGCAGGAAGAGAAGTATTCTTTCCAGTCTGAGACAGTGCTCTCTGCTGCCATCTCTGTCCATGTCAGGAACTGTCCAGAGAAGGAGAGGTTTTCTATGGGGATTTGCTACTGCTCCGGACAGTTTCTGACATGGACAGAGGTGGCAGCAGAGAGCACTGTGTCAGACTGGAAAGAATACACCATTTCCTGCAGGACATACAGCAGCTGATAAGTACTGGAGAATATATAATCCATAGCTAGTCCAATGTCTAGAGTGTAATGTCCTGGAATGGGGTGGATACAGATCCGGCCACAACATGAACAGCTCCATCCACTGTATACACAAGACACATTTGGTTTCATAGTGCATGGCGTATGGTCACTCTACGTCTAAGCCTAGAGGAAGCACTTAAAGGGATTGTCCCGTGATGTAAAGTTGGTAAAAGGTAGATGTGTACTACATGATAAAGCAGGGTGAATGTGCTTTTAAATAAAACAACTTTCTTGTACGTCCCTGTACTGTTCTTCTCCACCATGAATCTCATCACTTCCTGGTTTACTGTCTGAACTATGACCCTGCTGTTGCCGTGCAACAGGACACACACTCTCTCCTAATCTTCTCTGCTTCCATGTATATTGAAGACCAACAGCCAATACTAATAGGACAGATGAGGAGACCGCAATAGAACTAGATCGAGTGAGCTCCTTAGTGGATGCCTGACAGTCCGTTGTAACTAGGGATGAGCGAACCGAACCGTTACGAACCAGATTCGTTACGAACTTTGCAAAAAGTTTGTTACGAAGTTCGTTAAAATCGCAACAGCGTCGCAAAACTGTATTGTTTTCACAGAATGGAAGAGGATATAAGGGATTATTACTCCTATAATCCCTTTTATCCTGTTATTATGTGAATATCAAGGTGTGTGACGTCACTCCAGAAACAGGAAGTGCCTGAGCGTCCATGCTCTTTCTCATTGTGTGTCTAGACTGCAGAGAGAGAGGAGGTGTAAGTTAGGCAGAGAGGGAAAACACCTAGATTACATATCCAAACAACTGGATAAGTACAGGGAGAGATAGAGAAGGAGTATATATTGCTTGTGAGAGAAGCCACAGAGAGGAAGATTAAAAAAAAAAATCGCAAGATCCAGGGAAAGCTTGATAAGCTCATACATAGTGAAAGAGGCTGAGAAATCGAGAGTTAGGTAGAGAGAGGGAGAGAGAGGCATCTAACTCAAAAATCGTGATATCTAGGGAGAGATAGGGAGATAAAAAAAAGAAATAGGGAGAGAAAAGTGAGAAGAGTCACTCAGGAGTCAGGACACGTAGCATTGAACCAGCTACTGTTCCGTGACAGAGAGGAGACGCTAGACGTTGCTGCTCTGCTGGGTGCCGTTAACCGCGTATAGCCGCAAGCAAAAAAGTTTAAAAAAACGTAAAAAAAAAAAAGTTTGTTTGTTTGTGATCAGCTGTTCTAGGTGACGCTAAGTCAGCGCCCCACAAAGGCTGTCCGTTTGTGCTCTGCTGGTTGCCGTCAACCCCTTCTAGCTGCCCGCAACCAAAAAAGTTAAAAAAAACTTTTAAAAAAATAAAAAAAGTTTGTTTGTTTGTTTGTGATCAGCTGTTCTAGGTGACGCTAAGTCAGTGCCCCACAAAAGCTGTCCGTTTGTGCTCTGCCTCCTCCTCCTCCTCAAGTAGCCTCTCCTCGATAATACTGGCCTTGAATCAATCAACTGCTGCCTCATCCTCCTCAATTAGCCTCTCCTCAATAATACTGGCCTGGAATCAATCAACTGCTGCTTCCTCCTCCTACTCAAGTAGCCTCTCCTCGATAATACTGGCCTGGAATCAATCAACTGCTGCCTCCTCCTCAAGTAGCCTCTCCTCGATAATACTGGCCTGGAATCAATCAACTGCTGCCTCATCCTCCTCAATTAGCCTCTCCTCGATAATACTGGCCTTGAATCATTCAACTGCTGCCTCATCCTCCTCAATTAGGCTCTCCTCGATAATACTGGCCTTGAATCAATCAACTGCTGCCTCATCGTCTTCAAGTACCCTCTCCTCGATAATACTGGCCTTGAATCGATCAACTGCTGCCTCATCCTCCTCAATTAGCCTCTCCTCAATAATACTGGCCTGGAATCAATCAACTGCTGCTTCCTCCTCCTACTCAAGTAGCCTCTCCTCGATAATACTGGCCTGGAATCAATCAACTGCTGCCTCCTCCTCAAGTAGCCTCTCCTCGATAATACTGGCCTGGAATCAATCAACTGCTGCCTCATCCTCCTCAATTAGCCTCTCCTCGATAATACTGGCCTTGAATCATTCAACTGCTGCCTCATCCTCCTCAATTAGGCTCTCCTCGATAATACTGGCCTTGAATCAATCAACTGCTGCCTCATCGTCTTCAAGTACCCTCTCCTCGATAATACTGGCCTTGAATCGATCAACTGCTGCCTCCTCCTCAAGTAGCCTCTCTTCGATAATACTGGCCTTGAATCGATCAACTGCTGCCTCCTCCTCAAGTAGCCTCTCTATGATAATACTGGCCTTGAATCGATCAACTGCTGCCTCCTCCTCAAGTAGCCTCTCCTCAATAATACAGGCCTGAGAGGCGAGCAATCTACTGCTGCCTCCTCCTGTTCCTCGGCTTGTCTCTTCTCAACAATACTGGCCTGAGAGGCGAGCAATCAACTGCTGCCTCCTCCTGCTGCTCAACTTGTCTCTTCTCAACAATACTGGCCTGAGAGGCGAGCAATCTACTGCTGCCTCCTCCTGTTCCTCAACTTGTCTCTTCTCAACAATACTGGCCTGAGAGGCGAGCAAACAACTGCTGCCTCCTCCTGCTGCTCAACTTGTCTCTTCTCAATAATACTGGCCTGAGAGGCGAGCAATCTACTGCTGCCTCCTCCTGCTGCTCAACTTGTCTCTTCTCAATAATACTGGCCTGGGTGCAATCAAGTGCTGCCGCATCCTCCTTGTAAACTTTTTTTCTTCAATATTTCTTGTCACTATTTTGGCACTTTTATTTACTATATTTTATTAAAATTATTCCAATTAGTATTATTATTTATTTTATTTTTTTTCTCATTATTTTTGCACTTTTTCTTTTCCCACTTTTTTTATTGTAATATCAACTGCAACTAAACGAAACTATACCCTATCACACTCCCACTATTGTAGCTGCAATTATTCAGTCGTTAGAGCAAGGTTTGTTTTCTGTTCGGACCAATCCGAACTTCACGAAAGTTCGCCGGATCGAACCTAGTTGTAACCAAGGGCAACAGCTTATCAAAACAAAACAGACACATGGGTGATCGTGTATCAACCCCTTTAAGGATTAAAGGGGGAGATTCGTGGCACGGTCTTATAGTAAGATTTTCATTGATTCCTATAGCAACCAATCACAACTCAGCTTTCAATTCGCGTATTGCTCTGGTAAAATGAAATAGAGATGTGATTGGTTGCTATGGGTAACAAGCTGAGCAGTGATTGGTTGCTATGGGTAACAAGCCAAGCTGTGATTGGTTGCTATGGGTAACAAGCTGAGCTGTGATTGGTTGCTATGGGTAACAAGCCGAGCTGTGATTGGTTGCTATGGGTAACAAGCTGAGCTGTGATTGGTTGCTATGGGTAACAAGCTGAGCTGTGATTGGTTGCTATGGATAACAAGGAGAATCTTACTGTATATTTACTGCCTATTTACACTACCCGATGGGAGGTGACAAAACAAGTTACGATAAGCACGATTGGTCACAAGATCGGTGTTCATTTGCAGAGCCTGGATAAGACTCAACCAATGGCGTCCATAGTACGCACGGACGATCGACGATACATTGAAAACATTTACGTTAGGCACTGTGCGGCACAAAGTTTCAGTCAGGTGACGAATTAGCTTTTGCTTCTCAGACAGATATATATTATACACAGGAAAGGTATATATTACACAGGACAGGTATATATTACACAGGACAGGTATACTATATACACAGGACATGTATATGTTATACACAGGACAGGTATACTATATACACACACCAGGTATATATTATACACAGTACAAGTATACTATATACACAGGACAGGTATACTATATACACACACCAGGTATATATTATACACAGTACAAGTATACTATATACACAGGACAGGTATATGTTATACACAGGACAGGTATACTATATACACAGGACAGGTATATATTATACACAGGACAGGTATACTATATACACAGGACAGGTATATGTTACACACAGGACAGGTATACTATATACACAGGACAGGTATATGTTATACACAGTACAGGTATATGTTATACACAGGGCAGGTACATGTTATACACAGGACAGGTATATATTGTACACAGGACAGGTATACTATATACACAGGGCAGGTATATGTCATACACAGTACAGGTATATGTTATACACAGGAAAGGTATATGTTATACACAGGACAGGTATATGTCATACACAGGACAGGTATATGTTATACACAGGGCAGGTATATGTTATACACAGGACAGGTATATGTTATACACAGGGCAGGTACATGTTATACACAGGACAGGTATATGTTATACACAGGACAGGTATATGCTACACACAGGACAGCTATACTTTATACACAGGACAGATATATGTTATACACAGGACAGGTATATGTTATACACAGGACAGGTATATGCTACACACAGGGCAGGTATATGTTATACACAAGACAGGTATATGTTATATACAGGAGAGGTATATGTTATACACAGTACAGTTATACTATATACACAGGACAGGTATATGTTATACACACGGCAGGTATACTATATACACAGGACAGGTATACTATACACACAGGACAGGTATATGTTATACACAGGACAGGGATATGTTATACACACAGCAGGTATACTATATACACAGGACAGGTATATGTTATACACAGGGCAGGTATATGTTATACACAGGGCAGGTATACTATATACACAGGACAGGTATATGTTATACACAAGACAGGTATATGTTATATACAGGAGAGGTATATGTTATACACAGTACAGTTATACTATATACACAGGACAGGTATATGTTATACACAGCACAGTTATACTATATACACAGTACAGGTATATGTTATACACACGGCAGGTATACTATATACACAGGACAGGTATATGTTATACACAGGACAGGTATATGTTATACACAGGACAGGTATACTATACACACAGGACAGGTATATGTTATACACAGGACAGGGATATGTTATACACACAGCAGGTATACTATATACACAGGACAGGTATATGTTATACACAGGGCAGGTATATGTTATACACAGGGCAGGTATATGTTATACACAGGACAGGTATATTATATACACAGGACAGGTATATGTTATACACAGGGCAGGTATATGTTATACACAGGACAGGTATATGTTATACACAGGACAGGTATATGTTATACACAGGACAGGTATATGTTATACACAGGACAGGTATATGTTATACACAGGACAGGTATATGCTACACACAGGACAGCTATACTTTATACACAGGACAGATATATGTTATACACAGGACAGGTATATGTTATACACAGGACAGGTATATGCTACACACAGGGCAGGTATATGTTATACACAGGACAGGTATATGTTATACACAGGACAGGTATATGTTATACACAGGACAGGTATATGTTATACACAGGACAGGTATATGTTATACACAGGACAGGTATATGTTATACACAGGACAGGTATATGTTATACACAGTACAGGTATACTATATACACAGGACAAGTATATGTTATACACAGGGCAGGTATACTATACACACAGGACAGGTATATGTTATACACAGGACAGGGATATGTTATACACACAGCAGGTATACTATATACACAGGACAGGTATATGTTATACACAGGGCAGGTATATGTTATACACAGGGCAGGTATATGTTATACACAGGACAGGTATATTATATACACAGGACAGGTATATGTTATACACAGGGCAGGTATATGTTATACACAGGACAGGTATATGTTATACACAGGACAGGTATATGTTATACACAGGACAGGTATATGTTATACACAGGACAGGTATATGTTATACACAGGACAGGTATATGTTATACACAGGACAGGTATATGTTATACACAGTACAGGTATACTATATACACAGGACAAGTATATGTTATACACAGGGCAGGTATATGTTATACACAGGACAGGTATATGTTATACACAGGACAGGTATATGTTATACACAGGACAGGGATATGTTATACACACAGCAGGTATACTATATACACAGGACAGGTATATGTTATACACAGTACAGGTATATGTTATACACACGGCAGGTATACTATATACACAGGAGAGGTATATGTTATACACAGGACAGGTATATGGTATATAGAGGACAGGAATATGTTATACAGAGGACAGGTATACTATATACACAGTGCAGATACAGGTTATACATAGGACAGGTATATGTTATACACAGAACAGGTATATATTATACACAGGGCAGATATATATTATTCATAGGACAGGTATACTATATACACAGGACAGGTATATAGAGTATGGGTAAGTCTTATACACAGGACAGGTTTATGTTACACACAGGAGAGGTATATGTTATACACAGGACAGGTATACAATATACATCAGACAGGTATACTATATACACAGGACAGGTATACAGTACTATATACACAGGACATGTATATGTTATACACAGAGCAGGTATACATTATACACAGGACAGGTATACGTGTTATACACAGGACAGGTATATGTTATACACAGGGCAGGTATATGTTATACACAGGACAGGTATATTATATACACAGAACAGGTATATGTTATTCACAGGGCAGGTATATGTTATACACAGGACAGGTATATGTTATACACAGGGCAGGTATATGTTATACACAGGACAGGTATATTATATACACAGGACAGGTATATGTTATACACAGGGCAGGTATATGTTATACACAGGACAGGTATATGTTATACACAGGGCAGGTATATGTTATACACAGTACAGGTATACTATATACACAGGACAAGTATATGCTATACACAGGGCAGGTATATGTTATACACAGGACAGGTATATGTTATACACAGGACAGGTATACTATATACACAGCACATGTATATGTTATACACAGGACAGGTATATGTTATACACAGTACAGGTATATGTTATACACAGTACAGGTATATGGTATATAGAGGACAGGTATTTGTTATACACAGGACAGGTATACTATATACACAGTGCAGATATAGGGTTATACATAGGACAGGTATATGTTATACACAGGACAGGTATACTATATACACAGGACAAGTATATGTTATACACAGGGCATGTATATGTTATACACAGGACAGGTATACTATATACACAGGACAAGTATATGTTATACACAGGGCAGGTATAAGTTATACACAGGACAGGTATATGTTATACACAGGGCAGGTATATGTTATACACAGGACAGGTATATGTTATACACAGGACAGGTATATTATATACACAGGACAGGTATATGTTATACACAGGACAGGTATATGTTATACACAGGGCAGGTATATGTTATACACAGGACAGGTATATGTTATACACAGTACAGGTATACTATAAACACAGGACAGGTATATGTTATACACAGGACAGGTATATTATATACACAGGACAGGTATATGTTATACATAGGACAGGTATACTATATACACAAGACAGGTATATGTTATACACAGGACAGGTATATCTTATACACAGGACAGGTATATGTCATACACAGAACAGGTATATGTTACACACAAGACAGGTATATGTTATACACAGGACAGGTATACTATATACACAGGAAAGGTATATGTTATACACAGGACAGGTATATGTTATACACAGGGCAGGTATATGTTATACACAGGACAGGTATATGTTATACAGGGGACAGGTATACTATATACACAGGACAGGTATACTATATACACAGGACAGGTATACTATATACACAGGACAGGGATATGTTATACACAGTACAGGTATATTTTATACACAAGACAGGTATATGTTATACACAGGGCAGGAATATGTCATACACAGGACAGGTATATGTTATACACAGGGCAGGTATACTATATACACAGGAGAGGTTTATGTTATACACAGGACAGGTATATGTTATACACAGGACAGGTATATGTTATACACAGGACAGGTATATGTTATACACAGTACAGGTATACTATATACACAGGACAGGTATATGTTATACACAGTACAGGTATACTATATACACAGGACAGGTATACTATGTACACAGGACAGGTATATGTTTTATACACATGACAGGTATACTATATACACAGGACAGGGATATGTTATACACATGACAGGTACATGTTATACACAGTACAGGTATATGTTATACACAGGACAGGTACATGTTATACACAGGACAGGTACATGTTATACACAGGACAGGTACATGTTATACACAGGACAGGTATATGTTATACACAGGACAGGTATATGTTATACACAGGACAGGTACATGTTATACACAGGACAGGTATATGTTATACACAGGACAGGTATACTATATACACAGGAGAGGTATATGTTATACACAGGACAGGTATATGTTATACACAGGACAGGTATACTATATACACAGGACAGGTATATGTTATACACAGGGCAGGTATACTATACACACAGGACAGGTACATGTTATACACAGGACAGGTATATGTTATACACAGGACAGGTATACTATATACACAGGAGAGGTATATGTTATACACAGGACAGGTATATGTTATACACAGGACAGGTATACTATATACACAGGAGAAGTATATGTTATACACAGGACAGGTATATGTTATACACAGGACAGGTATATGTTATACACAGGACAGGTATATGTTATACACAGGACAGGTATATGTTATACAGGGGACAGGTATAAGTTATACACAGGACAGGTATACTATATACACAGGAGAGGTATACGTTATACACAGGGCAGGTATATGGTATATAGAGGACAGGTATATGTTATACACAGGACAGGTATACTATATACACAGTGCAGATATAGGGTTATACATAGGACAGGTATATGTTATACACAGGACAGGTATATGTTATACACAGGACAGGTATATGTTATACACAGGACAGGTATATGTTATACACAGGACAGGTATATGTTACACACAGGACAGGTATATGTTATACACAGGACAGGTATATGTTATACACAGGACAGGTATATGTTATACACAGGATAGGGAGAGATGTATATTAGCCAAGAAAGATTTGAAAGGTTAATCCACTTGTGCAAGTGAGCAAACAATGCCAGGAATGACAAATATTAAAGCACTCGAAACACCTTGCTGGGACGGGTGATCCTGTGACTGCATCTCTCCACATGGAGTAATATCACTTCACATGGTATATATAACCCCGTAATATACAGAGAGTGTAATATAGAAAGTAATGAAGTAAGGACAGGTGGATACAGGCCAGCAACTGGAGGGAGGGAGACATGTGAGATATAGAGACAGATAGATAGATAGATAGATAGATAGATAGATAGATAGATAGATAGATAGATAGATAGATAGGAGATAGATAGATAGGAGATAGATAGATAGATAGATAGATAGATAGATAGGAGATAGATAGATGATAGATAGATAGATAGATAGATAGATAGATAGGAGATAGATAATAGATAGATAGGAGATAGATAGATAGATAGATAGATAGATAGATAGATAGATAGATAGATAGGAGATAGATAGATAGATAGATAGATAGATAGATAGATAGATAGATAATAGATAGGTAGATAGATAGATAGATATATAGATAGATAGGAGATAGATAGGAGATAGATAGATAGATAGATAGATAGATAGATAGGAGATAGATAGATAGATAGATAGATAGATAGATAGATAGATAGGAGATAGATAGGAGATAGATAGATAGATAGATAGATAGATAGATAGATAGGAGATAGATAGATAGATAGGAGATAGATAGATAGATAGATAGATAGATAGATAGGAGATAGATAGGAGATAGATAGATAGATAGATAGATAGATAGATAGATAGATAGATAGATAGGAGATAGATAGATAGATAGGAGATAGATAATAGATAGAGAGATAGGAGATAGATAGATAGATAGATAGATAGATAGATAGATAGATAGATAGGAGATAGATAGATAGATAGATAGATAGATAGATAGATAGATAGGAGATAGATAGATAGATAGATAGATAGGAGATAGATAGATAGATAGATAGATAGGAGATAGATAGATAGATAGATAGGAGATAGATAGATAGATAGATAGATAGATAATAGATAGATAGATAGATAGATAGAAGATAGATAGAAGATAGATAGATAATAGATAGAAGATAGATAGATAGATAGATAGATAGAAGATAGATAGATAATAGATAACCTCTTAGCTATTGTATTCTCGTGTAATCTCGGCATGCTGAGGCTTATAGTCCTACCAGAACTTGTAATGTTCTAGCTGGAAATATTCTGCTTCCTCCCTATTTACATTAATAGTTATGATATGAACACATGGCAGATATCCTATACACACCACCACCTACAGGCCATAGAGAGTACTGCACTATCCATGGGATAGAGTGATTGAGCTGCCCAGTATAAGCTGTCCCTGGCATCACATTGCAGCTGTCAGTCAGTGCAGGTTAGTGCCAGGTCACTAGAGCTGCTCCCAATACACAGACTAGTATGGATACTGCAACTAGCAAGCCTGCCCATCTGTGATACTATTTCTAGTTTATACAGCTATAGTACTATACAGGTCACACATAGCAGTTCCATATAGTGCTATACAAGTCACACATAGCAGTGCCATATAGTGCTATACAGGTCACACATAGTAGTGCCAAATAGTGCTATACAGGTCACACATAGCAGTGCCATATAGTGCTATACAGGTCACACATAGCAGTGCCATATAGTGCTACACAGGTCACACATAGCAGTGCCATATAGTGCTATACAGGTCACACATAGCAGTGCCATATAGTGCCACACAGGTCACACATAGCAGTGCCATATAGTGCTACACAGGTCACACATAGCAGTGCCATATAGTTCTACACAGGTCACACATAGCAGTGCCATATAGTACAATACAAATCACACATAGCAGTGCCATATAATGCTATACAGGTCACACATAATAGTGCCATATAATGCTATACAGGTCACACATAGCAGTGCCATATAATGCTATACAGGTTACACATAGCAGTGTCATATAAGGCTATACAGGTCACACATAGTAGTGCCATATAGTGCTACACAGGTCACACATAGCAGTGCCATATAGTACTATACAGGTCACACATAGTAGTGCCATATAGTGCTACACAGGTCACACATAGCAGTGCCATATAGCACTATACAGGTGACACATAGCAGTGCCATATAATGCTATACAGGTCATACATAGCAGTGCCATATAATGCTATACAGGTCACACATAGCAGTGTCATATAAGGCTATACAGGTCACACATAGTAGTGCCATACAGTGCTACACAGGTCACACATAGCAGTGCCATATAGTACTATACAGGTCACACATAGTAGTGACATATAGTGCTAAACAGGTCACACATAGTAGTGCCATATAGTGTTATACAGGCAGTAGTGGATTATAATAGGGGCGTTTCGGGCGGCAGCCCGGGGCCCTGAGCTCCTGGGGGGCCCATGACCACCCAAAAAGACTTATACTTTCAGTGGTGTACTGTCCCCTGGCTACACTTCCGCCATGATTTGCAAAAAAATCAGTTTTTTTATGGCAATTTTGCACAAATCAGGACATCATGACATTATCTATCCTGTACTATGAACGCCAGGCTAGTGCTGCCATAGTTACAGTGGGGTGGGGGGGCCCAGGCTTGGTGAACAGCCCGGGGCCTATGGTAAAGTTAATCCGCCCCTGTATACAGGTCACATATAGCAGTGCCATATAGTGCTCTACAGGTCACACATAGCAGTGACATATAGTGCTATACAGGTCACACATAGCAGTGCCATATAGTGCTATACAGGACACACAGCAGTGCCATATAGTGCTATACAGGTTACACATAGTAGTGCCCTATAGTGTTATACAGGTCACACACAGCAGTGCCATATAGTGCTATACAGGACACACATAGCAGTGTCATATAGTGCTATACAGGTCACACATAGCAGTGACATATAGTGCTATACAGGACACACATAGCAGTGTCATATAGTGCTAAACAGGTCACACATAGCAGTGCCATATAGTGGTGTACAGGTCACACAAAGCAGTGTCATATAATTCTATACAGGTTACACATAGCAGTGTCCTATAGTGCTATACAGGTCACACATAGCAGTGCCATATAGTGCTATACAGGACACACATATCAGTGCAATATAGTGCTATACAGGACAAACATAGCAGTGCCATATAGTGCTATACAGATCACATATAACAGTGCCATATAGTGCTGTACAGGTCACACATAACAGAACCATATAGTGCTATACAGGTCACACATAGCAGTGCCATATAGTGCTATACAGGTCACACATAGCAGTGCCATATAGTGCTATACAGGTCACACATAGCAGTGCAATATAGTGCTATACAGGACAAACATAGCAGTGCCATATAGTGCTATACAAGACACACATAGCAGTGCCATATAGTGCTATACAGGACACACATAGCAGTGTCATAAAGTGCTATACAGGTTACACATAGCAGTGCCCTATAGTGCTATACAGGTCACACAAAGCAGTGCCATATAGTGCTATACAGGTCACACATAGCAGTGCCATATAGTGCTATACAGGTCACACAAAGCAGTGTCATATAGTGCTATACAGGTTACACATAGCAGTGCCCTATAGTGCTATATAGTTTACACATAGCAGTGCCATATAGTGCTATACAGGTCACACATAGCATTGCCATATAGTGTTATACAGGTCACACATAGCAGTGTGATATAGTGCTATACAGGTTACACATAGCAGTGCCATATAGTGCTATACAGGTCACACATAGCAGGGCCATATAGTACTAAACAGGTTACACATAGAAATGCCATATAGTGCTATACATGTCACACATAGCAGGGCCATATAGTACTAAACAGGTTACACATAGCAGTGCCATATTGTGCTTAACAGGTCACACATAGCAGTGCCATATTGTGCTATACAGGCCATACATAGCAGTGCCATATAGGTCTATACAGGTCACACATAGCAGTGCCATATAGTGCTAAACAGGTCACACATAGCAGTGTCATAAAGTGCTATACAGGTCACACATAGCAGGGCCATAAAGTGCTATACAGGTCACACATAGCAGTGCCATATAGTGCTATACAATTCACACATAGAAATACCATATAGTACTATACAGGTCACACATAGCAGGGCCAAATAGTGCTATACAATTCACACATAGAAATACCATATAGTACTATACAGGTCACACATAGCAGGGCCATATAGTGCTATACAGGTCACACATAGCAGGGCCATATAGTACTACATAGCAGTGCCAAATGTACTATACAGGTCACACTTAGCAGTGTTTAATACATTGTTCTATATACAGCAGCCCCTAATATTATCTACATACAGCAGCCTCTAATATATTCTATATAAAACAGCATCTAATATATTCTATATACAGCAGCCTCTAATATATTCTATATACAGCAGCCTCTAATATTATCTATATACAGCAGCCTCTAATATATTTTATATACAGCAGCCTCTAATATTATCTATATACAGCAGCCTCTAATATATTCTATATAAAGCAGCCTCTAATGTATTCTATATACAGCAGCCTCTAATAAATTCTACATACAGCAGCCTTTAATATTATCTATATACGGCAGCCTCTAATATTATCTATATACAGCAGCCTTTAATATATTCTATATATAGCAGCCTCTAAAATATTCTATATACAGCAGCCTCTAATATTATCTATATACAGCAGCCTCTAATATATTCTATATACATCAGCCTCTAAAATATTCTATATACAGCAGCCTCTAATATATTCTATATACAGCAGCCTCTAATATATTTTATATACCGCAGCCTCTAATATATTCTGTATAAAGCAGCCTCTAATATATTCTGTATACAGCAGCCTCTAATACATTCTATATACAGCAGCCTCTAATATATTCTATATACAGCAGCCTCTAATACATTCTATATACAGCAGCCTCTAATATATTCTATATACAGCAGCCTCTAATATATTCTATATAAAGCAGCCTCTAATATATTCTATATACAGCAGCCTCTAATATATTCTATATACAGCAGCCTCCAATATATTCTATATACCGCAGCCTCTAATATATTCTATATACAGCAGCCTCTATTACATTATTCTATACACAGCAGCCTCTAATATATTCTATATACAGCAGCCTCTAATATATTCTATATACAGCAGCCTCTATTACATTATTCTATATACAGCAGCCTCTAATATATTCTATATACAGCAGCCTCTATTACATTATTCTATATACAGCAGCCTCTAATATATTCTATATACAGCAGCCTCTAATATATTTTATATTTACCAGCCTCTAATATATTCTATATACAGCAGCCTCTATTACATTATTCTATATACAGCAGCCTCTAATATATTCTATATACAGCAGCCTCTAATATATTCTATATACAGCAGCCTCTAATATTATCTATATACAGCAGCCTCTAATATATTTTATATTTACCAGCCTCTAATATATTCTATATACAGCAGCCTCTATTACATTATTCTATATACAGCAGCCTCTAATATATTCTATATACAGCAGCCTCTAATATATTCTATATACAGCAGCCTCTAATATATTCTATATACAGCAGCCTCTAATATATTCTATATACCGCAGCCTCTATTACATTATTCTATATACAGCAGCCTTTAATATATTCTATATACAGCAGCCCCTAATATATTCTATATACCGCAGCCTCTAATATATTCTGTATACAGCAGCCCCTAATATATTCTATATACAGCAGCCTCTAATATATTCTATATACAGCAACCTCTAATATATTCTATATACAGCAGCCTCTAATATATTCTATATACAGCAGCCTCTATTACATTATTCTATACACAGCAGCCTCTAATATATTCTATATACAGCAGCCTCTAATACATTCTATATACAGCAGCCTCTAATATATTCTATATACAGCAGCCTCTAATACATTATATATACAGCAGCCTCTAATATATTCTATATACAGCAGCCTCTATTACATTATTCTATATACAGCAGCCTCTAATATATTCTATATACAGCAGCCTCTAATATATTCTATATACAGCAGCCTCTAATATATTCTATATACCGCAGCCTCTATTACATTATTCTATATACAGCAGCCTTTAATATATTCTATATACAGCAGCCTCTAATATATTCTATATACAGCAGCCTCTAATATATTCTATATACAGCTGCCTCTAATATATTTTATATACAGCAGCCTCTAATATATTCTATTTACAGCAGCCTCTATTACATTATTCTATACACAGCAGCCTCTAATATATTCTATATACAGCAGCCTCTATTACATTATTCTATATACAGCAGCCTCTAATACATTCTATATACAGCAGCCTCTAATATATTCTATATACCGCAGCCTCTAATATATTCTATATACAGCAGCCTCTAATATATTCTATATACAGCAGCCTTTAATATATTCTATATACAGCAGCCTCTAATATATTCTATATACAGCAGCCTCTAATATATTCTATATACAGCAGCCTCTAATATATTCTATATACCGCAGCCTCTATTACATTATTCTATATACAGCAGCCTTTAATATATTCTATATACAGCAGCCCCTAATATATTCTATATACAGCAGCCTTTAATATATTCTATATACAGCAGCCTCTAATATATTCTATATACAGCAGCCTCTAATATATTCTATATACAGCTGCCTCTAATATATTCTATATACAGCAGCCTCTAATATATTCTATATACAGCAGCCTCTATTACATTATTCTATACACAGCAGTCTCTAATATATTCTATATACAGCTGCCTCTAATATATTCTATATACAGCAGCCTCTATTACATTATTCTATACACAGCAGCCTCTAATATATTCTATATACAGCAGCCTCTAATATATTCTATATACAGCAGCCTCTATTACATTATTCTATATACAGCAGCCTCTAATATATTCTATATACAGCAGCCTCTATTACATTATTCTATATACAGCAGCCTCTAATATATTCTATATACAGCAGCCTCTAATATATTCTATATACAGCAGCCTCTATTACATTATTCTATATACCGCAGCCTCTAATACATTCTATATACAGCAGCCTCTAATATATTCTATATACAGCAGCCTCTAATACATTCTATATACAGCAGCCTCTAATATATTCTATATACAGCAGCCTCTATTACATTATTCTATATACAGCAGCCTCTAATATATTCTATATACAGCAGCCTCTATTACATTATTCTATACACAGCAGCCTCTAATATATTCTATATACAGCAGCCTCTAATATATTCTATATACAGCAGCCTCTAATATATTCTATATACCGCAGCCTCTAATATATTCTATATACAGCAGCCTCTATTACATTATTCTATATACAGCAGCCTCTAATATATTCTATATACAGCAGCCTCTATTACATTATTCTATATACAGCAGCCTCTAATATATTCTATATACAGCAGCCTCTAATATATTCTATATACAGCAGCCTCTATTACATTATTCTATATACCGCAGCCTCTAATACATTCTATATACAGCAGCCTCTAATATATTCTATATACAGCAGCCTCTAATACATTCTATATACAGCAGCCTCTAATATATTCTATATACCGCAGCCTCTAATATATTCTATATACAGCAGCCTCTAATATATATTATATACAGCAGCCTTTAATATATTCTATATACAGCAGCCTCTAATATATTCTATATACCGCAGCCTCTAATATATTCTATATACAGCAGCCTCTAATATATTCTATATACAGCAGCCTCTAATATATTCTATATACAGCAGCCTCTAATATATTCTATATACAGCAGCCTCTAATATATTCTATATACAGCAGCCTCTAATATATTCTACATACAGCAGCCTCTAATATATTCTATATACAGCAGCCTCTAATATATTCTATATACAGCAGCCTCTAATATATTCTATATACAGCAGCCTCTAATATATTCTATATACAGCAGCCTCCAAAATATTCTATATACAACTGCCTCTAATATATTCTATATACAGCAGCCTCTAATACATTCTATATACAGCAGCCTCTAATACATTATATATACAGCAGCCTCTAATATATTCTATATACAGCAGCCTCTAATATATTCTATATACAGCAGCCTCTAATATATTGCACTATATACAACAGCAGATAGATAGATATATCTATCTCCTATCTATCTATCTATCTATCTATCTATCTATCTATTATCTATCTATCTATCTATCTATCTATCTATCTATCTATTATCTATCTATCTATCTATTATCTATCTATCTATCTATTATCTATCTATCTATCTATCTATTATCTATCTATTTATCTATCTATCTTCTATCTATCTCCTATCTATCTATCTATCTATCTATCTCCTATCTATCTATCTATCCATCTATCTCCTATCTATCTATCTATCTATCTCCTATCTATCTATCTATCTATCTATCTATCTATCTATCTCCTATCTATCTATCTATCTCCTATCTATCTATCTATCTATCTATCTATCTATCTATCTATCTATTATCTATCTATCTATCTATCTATCTATTATCTATCTATCTATCTATTATCTATCTATCTATCTATTATCTATCTATCTCCTATCTATCTATCTATCTATCTATCTATCTATTTATCTATCTATCTTCTATCTATCTCCTATCTATCTATCTATCTATCTCCTATCTATCTATCTATCTATCTATCTATCTCCTATCTATCTATCTATCTCCTATCTATCTATCTATCTATCTATCTATCTATCTATCATCTATCTATCTATCTATCTCCTATCTATCTATCTATCTATCTATTTCCTATCTATCTATCTCCTATCTCCTATCTATCTCCTATCTATCTATCTATCTATCTATCTATCTATCTCCTATCTATCTATCTATCTATCTATCTATCTATCTATCTATCTCCTATCTATCTATCTATCTCCTATCTATCTATCTATCTATCTATCTATCTCCTATCTATCTATCTATCTATCTATCTATCTCCTATCTATCTATCTATCTATCTATCTAATTATCTATCATCTATCTATCTACAATGTTACCTTAGTTTAAGAGTAACTTGGATTAAGAGCGTTTTTCCAGAAGAGCTCACAGTTTTTAAAAATTGTAACTTGGTGTAAGAGCATTGCTTTGGTTTAAGAGCTCCCTGTACTGGGTGGGAGGGGGAGTGGGGGAGGGGCATGGTGTGCATAGCAGGGTCTACAGCCATGTATTCGGACCCAGAAAGTCTCCGTCACCTTGCAAATCATAGCAGATCCACTTTAGGCTGGGGGTTACATCAGGGGACAGGAGTGTCGAGGTAATCTCTTCATAGCTGTAACACCTCTTTCCCTGGACAGAAAGTGCTGCTATACTGTGCTCACCCTATTCCCTGCTCATTCCTTCCTGCAGTCTCTGTCAGCCCTTGTGTTCCCTTCCTCTCCATTCCTGCTATCATGTGCCTGCACTCACACTCAGCTATACACACTGCTGCTATAATGTGCCTGCACTTACACTCAGCTATACACACTGCTGCTAAAATGTGCCTGCACTCAAACTCAGCTATACACACTGCTGCTATAATGTGCCCGCACTCACACTCAGCTATACACACTGCTGCTATAATGTGCCTGCACTCACACTCAGCTATACACACTGCTGCTATGATGTGCCTGCACTCACACTCAGCTATACACACTGCTGTATAGGAAAGCTTCTGTCACTGTCCTCCTGCACAGCTCTGTGATTCTCAATTCCTGATTGGTCCATGCTTAACACACGCCCCTTCCCCATTGCTGTCATGTGACCACACAGACCTCTGACAGCAGCCCTGCTTCTCTATTCTAGCCTGTTGTACTACACTACGGCATTATGGGGATCTACAGTTCCATCCTGTATCTACAATCTGCTGCTGTGTTATCAGGGTTATACAGTTACTATACATTATACACCACATGCTGATTGCTATACTGTACAGTAACTTATAATATCACATATTCTGCTGTTTCTCATTGTTTCATCTGTTCTACATGTCATTCAGAATAGAAAATCATTATTTTTGGGGTGTGGAACCAATTGTCTGCATTTCAGTGATTTCTTATGGGAAAATTTGCTTTGGTTTAAGAGTGATCTCCTATCTATCTATCTATCTATCTATCTATCTATCTCCTATCTATCTATCTATCTATCTATCTATCTATCTATCTATCTCCTATCTATCTATCTATCTATCTATCTATCTCCTATCTATCTATCTATCTATCTATCTATCTATCTATCTCCTATCTATCTATCTATCTATCTCCTATCTATCTATCTATCTATCTATCTATCTATCTATCTATCTATCATCTATCTCCTATCTATCTATCTCCTATCTATCTATCTATCTATCTATCTATCTATCTATCTATCTCCTCTCTCTATCTATCTATCTCCTATCTATCTCCTATCTATCTATCTATCTATCTATCTATCTATCTATCTATCTATCTCCTATCTATCTATCTATCTATCTATCTATCTATCTATCTATCTATCTACCTATCTATCATCTATCTATCTCCTATCTATCTATCTATCTATCTCCTATCTATCTATCTATCTATCTATCTCCTATCTATCTATCTATCTATCTATCTATCTCCTATCTATCTATCTATCTATCATCTATCTATCTCCTATCTATCTATCTCCTATCTATCTATCTATCTATCTATCTATCTATCTACCTATCATCTATCTATCTCCTATCTATCTATATCTATCTATCTCCTATCTATCTATCTATCTATCTATCTATCTATCTATCTATCTATCTATCTATCTATCTATCTCCTATCTATCATCTATCTCCTATCTATCTCCTATCTCTCTCTCTCTCTCTATCTATCTATCTATCTATCTATCTATCTATCTATCATCTATCTCCTATCTATCTATCTATCTATCTATCTATCTATCTATCTCCTATCTCTCTCTCTCTCTCTCTCTCTATCTATCTATCTATCTATCTATCTCCTATCTATCTATCTATCTATCTCCTATCTCTCTCTCTCTCTATCTATCTATCTATCTATCTCCTATCTATCTATCTCCTATCTATCTATCTCCTATCTATCTATCTATCTATCTATCTATCTATCTATCTATCTATCTATCTATCTATCTCCTATCTCTCTCTCTCTCTCTCTCTCTCTCTCTATCTATCTATCTATCTCCTATCTATCTATCTCCTATCTATCTATCTATCTATCTATCTATCTATCTATCTCCTATCTATCTATCTATCTATCTATCTATCTATCTATCTATCTATCTGTCTCCTATGGCAGAAGGAGCTGGAGAGTGCGCCTGTCCTCCAGTAGGTGGAGCTGGAGAGCGTCCAGGTGACAGCTGGGTGGATTCTCTCTAGCTGCCTCTCTAGTGACCACCTGACACAGATGCAATGCGGCGGCTCGGCTTCCATTTAATCATAGTAATAGCCACGAGGCAGATTTCTCTCGTTCTTCAGTTTTTTTCCTTGTAGAGTTTGTAACAAAACAGGTAAAGACTCAGCTACAACTCAGGAATGTGGAAAATCCACTCGGCCTGGTGCAGCGCGGCATATTAATAAGGGCACCACGGAAGGAAAGCTGGCAAGAGAGGCGGAGAGAGCGGAACATGGTGGAGAGAGCAGCACATGGCGGAGAGAGCAGCACATGGCGGAGAGAGAGCAGCACATGGCGGAGAGAGCAGCACATGGCGGAGAGAGAGCAGCACATGGTGGAGAGAGCAGCACATGGTGGAGAGAGCAGCACATGGCGGAGAGAGCAGCACATGGCGGAGAGAGCAGCACATGGGGGAGAGAGCAGCAAATGGTGGAGAGAGCAGCACATGGCGGAGAGAGAGAGCAGCACATGGCGGAGAGAGCGGCACATGGCAGAGAGAGCGGCACATGGCAGAGAGAGCGGCACATGGCAGAGAGAGAGCAGCACATGGTGGAGAGAGCAGCACATGGTGGAGAGAGAGCAGCACATGGCGGAGAGAGAGCGACACATGGTGGAGAGAGCAGCACATGGCGGAGAGAGCAGCACATGGCGGAGAGAGCAGCACATGGTGGAGAGAGCAGCACATGGCGGAGAGAGCAGCACATGGTGGAGAGAGAGCGGCACATGGTGGAGAGAGCAGCACATGGCGGAGAGAGCAGCAAATGGTGGAGAGAGCAGCACATGGCGGAGAGAGAGCAGCACATGGCGGAGAGAGCGGCACATGGCAGAGAGAGCGGCACATGGCAGAGAGAGCGGCACATGGCAGAGAGAGAGCAGCACATGGTGGAGAGAGCAGCACATGGTGGAGAGAGAGCAGCACATGGCGGAGAGAGAGCGACACATGGTGGAGAGAGCAGCACATGGCGGAGAGAGCAGCACATGGCGGAGAGAGCAGCACATGGTGGAGAGAGCAGCACATGGCGGAGAGAGCAGCACATGGCGAAGTGAGCAGCACATGGCGGAGAGAGCGGCAAATGGTGGAGAGAGCAGCACATGGAGAGAGAGCAGCACATGGTGGAGAGAGCAGCACATGGTGGAGAGAGAGCGGCACATGGCGGAGAGAGAGCGGCACATGGTGGAGAGAGCAGCACATGGTGGAGGGAGAGCGGCACATGGTGGAGAGAGCAGCACATGGTGGAGAGAGCAGCACATGGCGGAGAGAGAGCAGCACATGGTGGAGAGAGCAGCACATGGCGGAGAGAGAGCAGCACATGGCAGAGAGAGCGGAACATGGTGGAGAGAGCAGCACATGGCGGAGAAAGAGCAGCACATGGCAGAGAGAGAGCGGCACATGGTGGAGAGAGCAGCACATGGTGGAGAGAGAGCGGCACATGGTGGAGAGAGCAGCACATGGTGGAGAGAGCAGCACATGACGGAGAGAGCAGCAAATGGTGGAGAGAGCAGCACATGGCGGAGAGAGTGCAGCACATGACGGAGAGAGAGCAGCACATGGCGGAGAGAGCGGCACATGGTGGAGAGAGCAGCACATGGTGGAGAGAGCGTCAGGTGGTGGAGAGAGCAGCACATGGTGGAGAGAGCAGCACATGGTGGAGAGAGAGCGGCACATGGCGGAGAGAGAGCGGCACATGGTGGAGAGAGCAGCACATGGTGGAGAGAGCAGCACATGGCAGAGAGAGCAGCACATGGTGGAGAGAGCGTCAGGTGGTGGAGAGAGCAGCACATGGTGGAGAGAGCGTCAGGTGGAGAGAGCAGCACATGGTGGAGAGAGCATCAGGTGGTGGAGAGAGCAGCACATGGTGGAGAGAGCAGCACATGGTGGAGAGAGCGTCAGGTGGTGGAGAGAGCAGCACATGGTGGAGAGAGCAGCACATGGTGGAGAGCGCGTCAGGTGGAGAGAGCAGCACATGGTGGAGAGAGCAGCACATGACGGAGAGAGCAGCAAATGGTGGAGAGAGCAGCACATGGCGGAGAGAGTGCAGCACATGACGGAGAGAGAGCAGCACATGGCGGAGAGAGCGGCACATGGTGGAGAGAGAGCAGCACATGGTGGAGAGAGCAGCACATGGCAGAGAGAGAGCAGCACATGGTGGAGAGAGCAGCACATGGCGGAGAGAGAGCGGCACATGGCGGAGAGAGAGCGGCACATGGTGGAGAGAGAGCGGCACATGGTGGAGAGAGCAGCACATGGTGGAGAGAGCAGCACATGGTGGAGAGAGCAACACATGGGGGAGAGAGCGTCAGGTGGTGGAGAGAGCAGCACATGGTGGAGAGAGCGTCAGGTGGAGAGAGCAGCACATGGTGGAGAGAGCATCAGGTGGTGGAGAGAGCAGCACATGGTGGAGAGAGCAGCACATGGTGGAGAGAGCGTCAGGTGGTGGAGAGAGCAGCACATGGTGGAGAGAGCAGCACATGGTGGAGAGCGCGTCAGGTGGAGAGAGCAGCACATGGCAGAGAGAGCAGCACATGGTGGAGAGAGCGTCAGGTGGTGGCCGCTCAGAACCGGGACCTCCCGACAGCCCAGACAGACTTAAAGGCAATGTCCATCGCTATCTCCTGTATGGGGTCACGGCTCCATTCACCCCAGACAGAGCGCCAGCTCCTCTGTATAACTTATCTATAACCCGAGTAGCTGCAGTGACCTCACATACCCCGCAGCTGCCCGGCCATCAGCAGAGGACAGGGGCTGCTTGTGGCAGCCTGGATGATGAGCTGAGGCTTCCATGTCAGTCATCTCCAACCTGTGACTCATTATTACTGTGCTCAGCTATGGGGGAGATCAATGGTCACCTATGGGGGAGATCAATGGTCACCTATGGGGGAGATCAGCAATCACCTATGGTGGAGATCAATGGTCACCTATGGGGGAGATCAATGGTCACCTGTGGGGGAGATCAGTGGTCACCTATGGGGGAGATCAGCAATCACCTATGGGGGAGATCAATGGTCACCTATGGGGGAGATCAATGGTCACCTATGGGGGAGATCAGCAATCACCTATGGGGGAGATCAATGGTCACCTATGGGGGAGATCAAAGGTCACCTATAGGGGAGATCAGTGGTCACCTATGGGGGAGATCAATGGTCACCTATGGGGGAGATCAATGGTCATTTAGGGGGAGATCAGCAACACCGATGGGGGAGATCAATGGTCACCTATGGGGGAGATCAATGGTCACCTATGGGGGAGATCAGCGACACAGATGGGGGAGATCAATGGTCACCTATGGGGGAGATCAATGGTCATTTAGTGGGAGATCAGCAACACCGATGGGGGAGATCAATGGTCACCTATGGGAGAGATCTGCGACACTGATGTGGGAAATCAATGGTCACATATGGGGGAGATTAGCGACACGATGGGGGAGATCAATGGTCACCTATGGGGGAGATCAGCGACACTGATGGGGTAGATCAATGGTCACCTATGGGGGAGATTAGCAGTCACCTATGTGGAGATCAGCGGTCACCTATAGAGGAAATTAGCGGTCACCTTTGGGGAGATAAGTGGCCACCTATGAGGAACATCAGTGGACACCTATATTGGAGATCAGAGGTCACCTATGGGGGAGATCAGCAGTCACCTATGGGGGAGATCAGCAGTCACCTATGAGGAGATCAGCAGTCACCTATGGGGGAGATCAGCAGTCACCTATGGGAGAGATCAGCAGTCACCTATGGGGGAGATCAGCGGTCACCTATGGGAGAGATGAGTGGTCACCTATGAGGAGATCAGCAGTCACCTATGGGGGAGATCAGCGGTCACCTATGGAGGAGATCAGAGGTCACCTATGAGGAGATCAGCGGTCACCTATGGGAGAGATCAGCAGTCACCTATGGGGGAGATCAGCAGTCACCTATGGGAGAGATCAGCAGTCACCTATGGGGGAGATCAGCAGTCACCTATGGGGGAGATCAGCAGTCACCTATGGGGGAGATCAGCAGTCACCTATGGGGAGATCAGCAGTCACCTATGGGAGAGATCAGCAGTCACCTATGGGGGAGATCAGCAGTCACCTATGGGGGAGATCAGCGGTCACCTATGGGGGAGATCAGCAGTCACCTATGGGGAAGATCAGCAGTCACCTATGGGGGAGATCAGCAGTCACCTATGGGGGAGATCAGCAGTCACCTATGGGAGAGATCAGCAGTCACCTATGGGAGAGATCAGCAGTCACCTATAGGGAAGATCAGCAGTCACCTATGAGGAGATCAGCAGTCACCTATGGGAGAGATCAGCGGTCACCTATGGGGGAGATCAGCAGTCACCTATGGGGGAGATCAGCAGTCACCTATGGGAGAGATCAGCAGTCACCTATGGGGGAGATCAGCAGTCACCTATGGGGGAGATCAGCGGTCACCTATGGGAGAGATCAGCAGTCACCTATGAGGAGATCAGCAGTCACCTATGGGAGAGATCAGCGGTCACCTATAGGGGAGATCAGCAGTCACCTATGAGGAGATCAGCAGTCACCTATGGGAGAGATCAGCAGTCACCTATGAGGAGATCAGCAGTCACCTATGGGGGAGATCAGCAGTCACCTATAGGGGAGATCAGCAGTCACCTATGGGAGAGATCAGCAGTCACCTATAGGGGAGATCAGCAGTCACCTATGGGGGAGATCAGCAGTCACCTATAGGGGAGATCAGCAGTCACCTATGGGGGAGATCAGCAGTCACCTATGGGGAAGATCAGCAATCACCTATGGGGGAGATCAGCGGTCACCTATGGGAGAGATCAGCAGTCACCTATGAGGAGATCAGCAGTCACCTATGAGGAGATCAGCAGTCACCTATGGGAGAGATCAGCAGTCACCTATAGGGGAGATCAGCAGTCACCTATAGGGGAGATCAGCAGTCACCTATGGGGGAGATCAGCAGTCACCTATGAGGAGATCAGCAGTCACCTATGGGGGAGATCAGCGGTCACCTATGGGAGAGATCAGTGGTCACCTATGGGGGAGATGAGCAGTCACCTATGAGGAGATCAGCAGTCACCTATGGGGGAGATCAGCGGTCACCTATGGGAGAGATCAGCGGTCACCTATGGGGGAGATGAGCAGTCACCTATGAGGAGATCAGCAGTCACCTATGGGGGAGATCAGCAGTCACCTATGGGAGAGATCAGCAGTCACCTATGAGGAGATCAGCAGTCACCTATGGGGGAGATCAGCAGTCACCTATGGGGGAGATCAGCAGTCACCTATGGGGGAGATCAGCAGTCACCTATGGGGGAGATCAGCAGTCACCTATGGGAGAGATCAGCAGTCACCTATGGGGGAGATCAGCAGTCACCTATGGGGGAGATCAGCAGTCACCTATGGGGGAGATCAGCAGTCACCTATGAGGAGATCAGCAGTCACCTATGGGGGAGATCAGCAGTCACCTATGGGGGAGATCAGCAGTCACCTATGGGGGAGATCAGCAGTCACCTATGGGAGAGATCAGCAGTCACCTATGGGGGAGATCAGCAGTCACCTATGGGGGAGATCAGCAGTCACCTATGGGGGAGATCAGCAGTCACCTATGGGGGAGATCAGCAGTCACCTATGGGGGAGATCAGCAGTCACCTATGGGGGAGATCAGCAGTCACCTATGGGGGAGATCAGCAGTCACCTATGGGGGAGATCAGCAGTCACCTATGGGGGAGATCAGCAGTCACCTATGGGGGAGATCAGACCCAGACACCTGTAACATACAGATACATATGTGAATACAGATCATTCTACTCATCTTCCGGTTTGCCAAGAAATCACCCTGAGCTGTGACTGAGCAGAGCCGGGCTACTCAGATGCAGCAGAGCTGACTGTGTCACGTGGAACAGAGACGAGTGTCTCTTCTATACCGAGTCCAGCTTGCTAAATGTAGTGGTGCTGAGTTAGTCAAGTAACAGAAGTGACAGGGGGAGATGTAGCAGGACTGACTTATATTATCAAATTATACCATAGCCAGGTGTGTCAGATGTAGCAGAGTGGGTTTACCTAATGTAGCAGAAAGGAGTTTGTCAGACGTCAGGCCCAGATTATTAAATGTAGAACCCTTTTGCCAATCTATAGATCAATCCTCAGTTTTCTTCATGTAGCAAAATTGAGTTTGTTAAATGTTCATCTATAGCAGAGCTGAGCGTTAGATGTAGCAGGGTTGAATTTGCCGGATGTGTCAGGTCTAATGATTATTGCCGAGTTTGTCATCTATAGCAGAGCTGGGCTAGTCGGCTACAACAGAGATGAGGGTCAGATGTAGTAGAGCTGAGTTTGTCATCTATAGCAGAGCTGGGCTAGTCGGCTACAACAGAGATGAGGGTCAGATGTAGTAGAGCGGAGTTTGTCATCTATAGCAGAGCTGGGCTAGTCGGCTACAACAGAGATGAGGGTCAGATGTAGTAGACTTGAGTTTGTCATCTATAGCAGAGCCGGGCTAGTTGGCTACAACAGAGATGAGGGTCAGATGTAGTAGAGCTGAGTTTGTTAAATGTATCATAGTTTGTCACCTAGCAAGCAAATTATCAGGGTCAGATATAGCAGAGCTGAATTTGCCATATGAGCCAGTCAAATGTATTACAGCTGAGTTTGTCACAAATAGCAGAGCTGAGTTTGTAGCACAGTCCAGCTTGTCAGACCTATATACCCCATGACTGTGAGATGTAGAAGTGCCCAGTTTGGTACATGTAACTATGTGTTTGTCAGCTTTAGCACAGATGAGCTAGTCCCATAAAACAGAGATGAGTTTGTGATTTAGTTTGTCAAGTGTAACATAGCCGGATTAGTCCCTTATAGCAGAGCCGAGCTTGTCATAGGTAGAAATGCACAGTCTGATGCATGAAACAATGCTCTGAGTGCCAGATGTAGCAGAGCTGAGTTTGTCAAATGTTACATAGCTGAATTTGTCCCATAGAAGACAACTAATCACATGTCACAGGGATGAGGGTAAAAGGTAGCAGAGCTGAGCTTGTCAAGTGTAACATGACAAGTGGAGCAGAGCTGGTCACCTATGACAGTGATAAGTGCAAGATGTAGCAGAACTGAGTTTGTCACATGTAACATTGCTGAATTTGTCACATAGAAGACAACTAATCACATGTCACAGGGATGAGGTTCAGATGTAGCAGAGCTGAGTTTTTCAAATTTTACTTCGACGATTTTGCCACCTATAGTAGAGCAGAGCTGGTCACCTATCACAGTGATGAGTACCAGATGTAGCAGAACTGAGTTTGTCAAAGGTAATATAACATAGCAGACCAGTGCTAGTCACCTATAACACAGCTGAGTTTGTGAACAGTAAAAGGCTGACTTTTCTAGATGTAGCAGAGCTGAGCTACTCACCTATTACAGTGATGAGTACCAGATGTAGCAGAGCTGAGTTTGTCAAAGGTAATATAACATAGCAGACCAGTGCTAGTCACCTATAACACAGCTGAGTTTGTGAACTGTAAAAGGCTGACTTTTCTAAATGTAGCAGTGCCGAGCTAGTCGCCTATCACAGTGATGAGCACCAGATGTAGCAGAACTGAGTTTGCCACCCAGAGCCGGTCATAACAGTCCTATAACAGAGCTGAGTATGCAAACACATGTCAAATGTAGCCGAGCTAAGCTAGTCACCTATCGCAGTGGTGAGCACCAGATGTAGCAGAACTGAGTTTGCCACCCAGCCGACTTCTATAAAATCTACACGTAGCAGTGCTGAGCTTGTCACGTGCATAAGAGATGCGTTTGTCCTATAAACAATATGATGTAGGAGAACCCAATTGACCACCTAGCAGAGCCGATATTGTGAATTCTAAAAAAAAAGCAATCTAGATGTAGCAGTGCCGAGCTTACCACGTGCATTGATGTCCTAAAATTAGATTGTAAGCTTCAATGGCAAGGGAGAACAAGGTAGCAGAACATAGGAGACACAACAAATTCAGCTCTGCTACATCTGTAATTCTTCACCGCTTGCAGAACTACAACTCCCACCATGAGCTGACAGCCTGTGTAATTCTTTAGCTCTTGCCAAACTACAATTCCCATCATGACCTGACAGCATGCGTAATTCTTCAGCTCTTGCCAAACTACAACTCCCATCATGCCCTGACAGCCGGCGTAATTCTTCAGCTCTTGCAAAACCACAACTGGCGCTATAGAAATAAATATTATTATTATTATTATTATTATTATTATTATTATTACAACTCCCATCATGACCTGACAGCCTTTGTAATTCTTCAGCTCTTGCCAAACTACAACTCCCATCATGACCTGACAGCCTTCGTAATTCTTCAGCTCTTGCCAAACTACAACTCCCATCATGACCTGACAGCCTTCGTAATTCTTCAGCTCTTGCCAAACTACAACTCCCATCATGACCTGACAGCCTTCGTAATTCTTCAGCTCTTGCCAAACTACAACTCCCATCATGACCTGACAGCCTTTGTAATTCTCCAGCTCTTGCCAAACTACTACTCCCATCATGACCTGAAAGCCTTCGGAATTCTTCAGCTCTTGCCAAACTACAACTCCCATCATGACCTGACAACCAGCGTAATTCTTTAGCTCTTGCAAAACTACAACTCCCATCATGAACTGACAGCTTTCGTAATTATTCCGCTCTTGCCAAACTACAACTCCCATCATGAACTGACAAACTTCGTAATTATTCAGCTCTTGCCAAACTACAACTCCCATCATGAACTGACAGCCTTCGTAATTCTTCAGCTCTTGCAAAACTACAACTCCCATCATGCCCTGACAGCCTTCGGCTGTCAGGGCATGATGGGAGTTGTAGTTTTGCAACCATCAATTTTTTTTATTTTATTTTTTTAAGGGGGCGACGCAATTCTTTGCAGGTACTCACCCTAATTTCATGTAGATGATCCCGAAACAGAGAAACACATAGAAAATCCACCTCCGGGAGTGTCTGTGCATGGTCTAGACAAAAGGCTGATCCATATAAAGTTATGAAAAAATGAGTTCAGGGTTGCGAGTATATCCCAGCAATTGCATGTTTCACTCTAAACCAAAGAGCAGCGGGTTCGCTTGTAAAAACAGTGCAGTGTGGAAGCCGCCCGCTCTGCCCGGATCCATGGAGGAGAAGAAGAAGAAGAAGCAGGGGGTTTGATGTAGGAAGAGTGGAATTGAGAGGGATTATCTCTTAACCCCAAAGGAGTGAGAGGCAGAGAGACGTCTCTGTGGAACCATCCCATCCAGTGTGGAGGCCAATGTGTCCCTACTTGTTCTGACTACTCCAGGTAACAAGCTGCCTGGGTGAGAGCAGGTAGGAGGGAGGATCTCAGGGTGAGACATTGCCTGTCACTCTTCCCTCTGTCTCTCTCGCCTCTGTCTCTGCCTGTCTCTCTCACTCGCTCTCTCTCTTTTTCCTCCTTCTCCTGCATTTGTCTCTTTCACCTCGGAGTCTCCGCCATTCTCGGTTTACACTGTACAAACACACCTTGCATTGTGTTGTTTTTATCCCCTGTCACAATACGCCGCGTCTCACTCGCAAGCTGTCACTTTAGACTGTCTCTTTTCAACCGGCGATGTAGCAGAGTCGAATTTACTTTACGACTTTACTTTTTTTTTTTGCTTAAATTCCGATACGGATTCCCTGTCGTAATAATAATAGTAATTGTGCGTCGATTTTTTTTTTTTTTAATTCCCTGTCCCCCATTGAGCCTCACTATCTAAATTCACCACTTCATAGACAAACTCCATCCAAATGTTATTGTTGGGATTCGAACCCAGAAGCGCAAACCTAGAGAGAACATACAAACTCTGGGGGAGATTTATCAAACTGGTGTAAAGTAGAACTGGCTCAGTTGCCCCTAGCAACCAATCAGATTCCACCTTTCCTTTTCCAAAGAGTCTGTGAGGAATGAAAGATGGAATCTGATTGGTTGCTAGGGGCAACTGGGCCAGTCTCACTTTATACCATGTTTCATAAATCCCCCCCATAGTGTAAAGTGAAACTGGCTCAGTTGCCCCTAGCAACCAATCAGATTCCACCTTTCATTCCTCACAGACTCTTTGGAAAATGAAAGGTGGAATCTGATTGGTTGCTAGGGGCAACTGAGCCAGCTTCAATTTACACCATGTTTCATAAATCTTCCCCTCTGTGCAGATGTTGTCTTGGGTAGGATATAAAGCCAGAACCCCCTAAATGCAAACCCACAGAGAATATAAAGACTTTTTGCATAATAAAGAACCTGACAAAGAACATACAAACTCTTTGAAGATGTTGTCCTTTGTTGAACCTATAACCCTACAAAAAACATTTGAACCCAGAACCCCTTAACACATACAAACTCATACAAATATTGTCCTTGTGAAATTTGAACCCAGAATCCCCACAGAGAACATACAAGCCCTTTGCAGATATCATCCTTTTTGGATCTGAACTTCGAACCCTACATAGAACATACAAACTCTTTGCAGATATTGTCCATGGTAGGATTTTAACCCAGAACCCCCTATATGCAAACCCAGAGAGAACATACAGACTCTTTGAAGATCTGAAACCAGAACCCCTACATAGAACATACAAACTCTTTGCAGATGTTGTCCTTGGTTGGATTTGAACCTAGAACCCTATTTAGAACATGCTCCTTGCACACGTCAGCGGTGGGATTTGAACCCAAAACCCCATAACACATACAAACTCTTTGCAGATATTGTCTTTGGTTGGATTTGAACCTAGAACTCTACATGGAACATGCAAACTCCTTGCACACATTGTCAGCGGTGGGATTTGAACCCAGGACCCCCTAACACATACAAACTCTTTGAAGATGTTGTCCTTGGTTGGATTTGAACCCAGAACCCCCTAACACATACAAACTCATACAACTATTGTCTTTTTGGGATTTGAACACAGAACCCCCACAGAGAACATACAAACCCTTTGCAGATATCATCCTTTTGGGATCTGAACTTCGAACGCTACATAGAACATACAAACTCTTTGCAGATGTTGTCCTTGGTAGGATTTGAACCTAGAACACCCTAAATGCAAACCCACAGGGAACATACAAACTCTTTGCAGATGTTGTCCTTGGTTGGATTTGAACCTAGAACCCGACATAGAACGTACAAACTCCTTGCAGATGTTGTCCTTGGTTGGATTTAAACCTAGAACCCGACATAGAACGTACAAACTCTTTGAAGATGTCGTCCTTGGTTGGATTTGAACCTAGAACTCTACATGGAACATGCAAACTCCTTGCACACATTGTCAGCAGTGGGATTTGAACCCAGAACCCCCTAACACATACAAACTCTTTGAAGATGTTGTCCTTGGTTGGATTTGAACCCAGAACCCCTTAACACATAGAAACTTTTTGAAGATGTTGTCCTCGGTTGGATTTGAACCCAGAACCCCTTAGCACATACAAACTTATACAAATATTGTCCTTGTGGGATTTGAAACCAGAACCCCCACAGAGAACATACAAACCCTTTGCAGATATCATCCTTTTGGGATCTGAACTTCAAACCCTACATAGAAACATACAAACTCTTTGCGGATGTTGTCCTTGGTAGGATTTGAACCCAGAACCCCCTTAAAGCAAACCCACAGATAGCATAGACACTCTTTGCAGATATTATCCTATTGTTCTTTTGGGATCTGAACCCAGAACCCCAAACAGAGAACATACAAACTCCATGCAGATGTCCATGATAGGATTTTAACCCAAAACCCTACATAGACCATACAAACTCTGTGCAGATGTTGTGCTTGGATGGATTTAAACCTAGAACCCTACATTAAACATACAACCTCCTTACACATGTTGTTAGTTGTAAGCGGTGGGATTTGAACCCAGAGCCCCATAGCACATACAAAGTCTTACACATACAAACCTTAAGACATAAACTTTGCAGATATTGTCCTTGTGGGATTTGAACCCAGAGCCCCATATTATCCTTTTGTAATCTGAACCTTGAATCCTACAAATAGAGATCGTAGGTTCGATCAAACTTGAACATTCTCGAACCTGCCGCGTTTGATTGCTGATGGCTCCCTGGTTCGTGCGGAAGGAGGAGACTGCCCGAGTACCTATTACCTAATTCCAGGTGGTCCCCGGGCACGCTTCTCCTTCCCCACAAACCTGGAAGGCATCAGCAATCAAATGCGGCAGGTTCGAGAATGTTCGGGTTTGATCGAACCTAGGATTTTCCGATGTTCGATCATCTCTACCTACAAAGAACATCCAAACTCTTTGCAGATGTTGTCCTTGGTGGGATTTGAACCCAGAACTCTCAGTGCTAACCACTGAGCCACCATACTGCCTATAATCCATGTGAGATCTATATGAAATCAATGGGAAATCTAGATTCTTCCATTTGCACAATAGGAGACTCGATCCATATGAAATCAGTGATGAAATCAGTAACAAATCAGCTTCTAAATTCGACACTTCATTGTGTCCCACAGGAGAGAATCTGTGGAAAAATTTTTTTTGCACTGAGGATTTGAGGATTTCAAAGATGTTTGCACCTTCATGGGGAATTGCGGCCCTCCAGCTGTTGCAGAACTACAACTCCCATCATGCCTGGACAGCCAAAGCCAAAGGCTTTGGCTGTCCAAGCATAATGGGAATTGTAGTTTTGCAAGCCTTTAAAATTTTGGCTGGGACTTGTAGTTCCACAACAACTTGTCTTGTAGAACACCAGTCTGCATGTGTGGTGAATTCTTGTGCTCTTTTACATGCAGTCAAGAGCGTCTTTCTGTCTGGAGGACCCGGCTTGTCCATTCACGACCATGACAGCCACTGATTTTTAAAGGGAATGATGTAATGCTTTATTTTCCCAGTGGTGGCGCTGTGTCATTAAGCTTTTCCACATAGAACTTACACTTAGGCTATGTTCACACAACGTAAGAGACCGGCCGTTCTCTAAAATGATCATCCTGCTGCAGATGATCTTTCCTGATGCGGGCGCATCTGTGCCCGCCCGCATCAGAACTCTCCACTGCACACTATGGAGAGTGCAGCCGCAGCCACTCGCTCGATAGTGTGCACTGACTGGGTTTTCTACGGCCGCTATTCAGTGACATGTCAGTTGTTTGCGGCGGCAAAACACACATAGTATACGCTCCAGCCGGGATACCATACAAGACAAGGCAACCTATATTTACGTAAAAAATACGGCCATTGTTGCTGATTTCAACAAAGGCCGTACTTTTACGAAAATATACGTTGTGTGAACATAGCCTTATGATGTATGACGATGACGACTCCAAAACTTCTGCATCACAGCTAGAGGTTTTGTTTTTTTGTTAGGATTTTATTATATTAGACTTCGTATGCCGAATAATGATGCTCCAGGGATATACACGTAGGGAGAGAGATTTATCAAACATGGTGTAAAGTGAAACTGGCTCAGTCGCCCCTAGCAACCAATCAGATTCCACCTTTCATTCCTCGAAGACTCTTTGGAAAATGAAAGGTGGAATCTGATTGGTTGCTAGGGGGAACTGAGCCAGTTTCACTTTACACCATGTTTGATAAATCTTACCCCTAGTATATCATCTGAGTATACGGTACAGATCCATCCCGTAGCCAGTCATGTCGTGCTGTTTCCACCCGCAGGACGTCTCGTGTCATGACAACAAATCCAAAGTGAAGCCTAAAACTCCATCGTCTCCTCGTCTCTTACTATGAAGTAGAATGGTTAGAGATCTCTGCTGTGAGGTCAAAACGAGACGCCAGACCAGACCCGCTAAATAAATTCAAATCCCCGACATTATTACAGACCTCAGACTAGACCCCCCTAAACCAGGCAATGAATTTTCCCATAGGGCCACATGACGAATTGAAATGGTTTTTAGAGGGTCAGACTAATATACATAGTTCTGGTGGGGAGGGTGGGATATGGGGGCAGAGGTGGGGCGGTATATGGGGACAGAGTTAAGGGGGTATATGGGGACAGAGGTGAGACAGTAAATGGGAGAAGAGGTGAGGCGGTGTATGGGGACAGAGGTAAGGGGGTATATGGGGACAAAGGTGAGGCGGTATATGGGGACAGAGGTGAAGCGGTGTATGGGGACAGAGGTAAGGGGGTATATGGGGACAGAGGTGAGGCGGTATATGGGGACAGAGTTAAGGGGGTATATGGGGGCAGAGGTGAGGCAGTATATGGGGACAGAGGTAAGGGGGTATATGGGGACAAAGGTGAGGCGGTATATGGGGACAGAGGTGAAGCGGTGTATGGGGACAGAGGTAAGGGGGTATATGGGGACAGAGGTGAGGCGGTATATGGGGACAGAGTTAAGGGGGTATATGGGGGCAGAGGTGAGGCAGTATATGGGGACAGAGGTAAGGGGGTATATGGGGACAAAGGTGAGGCAGTATATGGGGGCAGAGGTGAGGCGGTATATGGGGACAGAGGTGAGGCGGTGTATGGGGACAGAGGTAAGGGGGTATATGGGGACAGAGGTGAGGCGATATATGGGGACAGAGGTGAGGCGGTATATGTGGACAGAGGTAAGGGGGTATATGGGGACAAAGGTGAGGCAGTATATGGGGGAAGAGGTGAGGCAGTATATGGGGACAGAGGTGAGGCAGTAAATGGGAGAAGAGGTGAGGGGGTGTATGGGGACAGAGGCGAGGGGGTATATGGGGACAGGGATGAGGGGGTATATGGGGATAGAGGTGAGGCGCGGTATATGGGGACGGAGGTGATGCGGAAGTGTTTCCCAAACTTTTTTATCTTGGGGCACCCCGACCAAATAATGGTTTACAAAATACAAAAAAACATACAGTAACTCACAGGTGACGTCTTCTTTGAGTCGTCACTTTCTCCATTCGGCCCGGACCACCATGATGATTGTTTCTAGCTACAGTTCATCTCTAGTAATTCTGCGGTTTGGTGTCTTGTACAGTAAAGTGAGTAGGTGTGTGGGTAATACTGCCCCCTGCTGTGGACAGCCCCCCCATAGTAATATTGCCCCCTGCTGTGTACAGCCCCCATCTACCCATAGTAATATTGCCCCCTGCTGTGAACAGCCCCCCATAGTATTATTGCCCCCTGCTTTATACAGCCCCCCCATAGTAATATTGCCCCCTGCTGTGTACAGCCCCCCCATAGTAATATTGCCCCCTGCTGTGTACAGCCCCCCATAGCAATATTGCCCCCTGCTGTGTACAGCCCCCCATAGTAATATTGCCCCCTGCTGTATACAGCCCCCCATCCACCCATAGTAATATTGCCCCCTGCTGTGTACAGCCCCCATAGTAATATTGCTCCCTGCTGTATACAGCCTCCCATCCACCCATAGTAATATTGCCCCCTGCTGTGTACAGCCCCCCATAGTAATATTGCCCCCTGCTGTGTACAGTGCCCATAGTAATATTGCCCCATCCATCCATAGTAATATTGCCCCCTGCTGTGTACAGCCCCCCATAGTAATATTGCCCCATCCATCCATAGCAATATTGCTCCCTGCTGTGTACAGCCCCCATAGTAATATTGCCCCCTGCTGTGTACAGCCCCCATAGTAATATTGCCCCCTGCTGTGTATAGCCCTCCCATAGTAATACTGCCCCCTGCTGTGTACAGCCCCCCCCCCCCATAGTAATATTGTCCCCTACTGTGTACACCCCCTCCATAGTAATATTGCCCCCTGCTTTGTATAGCCCCCCATAGTAATATTGCTCCCTGCTGTGTACAGCCCCGGGGCTATCCCTCAGATCAGCCCACATAGCTAATATAGACCTCAGATCAGACTTCTATAGATGCTACAAACCGCAAATCAGAACACTAAAATAAATACAAACCAGAGCCCATAAATAAATGTGACTGACCTGTAATACCAGATACAAACTGTGAAAAATTGTGGCGCTGTTTCAGATGCCATTCACTATAATAAAGTAGCTGAGCGTCCTAATCAATCAAATTCTTTCAATTTCCCCAAATTTTTAATTTATGTTTTATTTTCCAAACATTTTAGAGAACTATTTACTAAAGTCATTTCCCTTTCTGATTCTTGCAAAAAGGTCTAAAAAAGGCAAAAAGTGCCAAAGGGTTAATATAATCTCTTCCTGCGTACATGAGAAAGATGCAACGAGAAATGTGATCACCACAAGGGTTTGAGGGGAGATCTTTGATCACTTTGTCATGTCTTCCAGAAGAAAGAAATTGAAGTCTGGCTTCTGAGATCAGAGAGAGGGACGTTCCTTGGATGTTTCCTTATTATCTATAGCCCAGGTCGGCGATCAGCGGCACAATGACATGCCGTAGGCAACTGGGATGATGTGTTGGAGAATCTAGCTCAATGAAAGGTGGCAGGCCTCCATTTCCCAAAGTTTTAATATCTTAATAGTAGGTATTACAGCTGATGAAAAATAGGGGGCGCTATAACAAAAAGAAAAATCCAAGTAACCAAGGACCCTTTTAAACCTTTCCTTACTTGAAAGGAGGATATGTAACCCCTAGACTGGTTGGCCTCTACTGGTTCTATGCCATACTATGGGGGATGGGAAGATGAGCCATATTTAGCCTTTCTTATATGCTTTAATGGCCCCATATTTGTCTCTATATACCCAGACACATAGCACACTATGATGGTAAGTCTTCTGCTATATGATAATTAAGAGAACTGGGCCATTTTAACCATTCCCCGAGAGACCCATACATATCAGGGGTAGTGTTGAGTGGACTTGAGGAAACTGTTTGGGTTCGGCAACTTCTCCGACCCTGTATGCTCAGCATTTAATTCCTGGTGTCTGGAGAAGTTGGATGCAGCCCTAGGGAGTCCTGGAAACATGGATACAGCCTATGACCTATGGCGGCATCCACGTTTTCTTGGCAGCCCTAGGGTGACATTCAACTTCCAGATGCTGGGAATCAAATGCCGAGCGTCCAGGTTTGGAGAAGTTGCCGAGAAGTCCACTGAACACTGAAGAAGAGTTAAGGACTTGTTCAAGCATTTTTTAGGGACCTGTACATTATTTTGACATTTTTTAACAACCTAAATATATACAGACACCAGACCAGACATCCAAAATACATAAAGACTCCAGATCAGACATTCCAAATAAAGATACCAGACCCCCTAATCGCACAGATCAGACCCCCAAAGTAAAAAGAAAATAAAAAGACCCCATATCAGACATCCAAAATAAAAAGCCAAACTAGACCTCCGTAAAACATTAAATGCTCCAGATCAGACCTTCCAGATAAACACATGCTCCAGATAGGACTTTTGGAATAAATATCAACCCCAGAAATGACCCCCAAAATAAATATAGACAAAAGACGCCAGACCCTCTTAATGAATACAGACTCAAATCAAAACCCCACAATGAATACAGACCACCATAATAAATACATAACCCAGACCTGATTATTAAAATAAAGATAGTCATGCCAGATATCCAGAATAAAGGTGCCAGACCACACCCTGTAGATAAATACAGACCCCAGAGCAGACCCTCAGAATAAATACAAACCCTGGACCAGACCCCCTTAACAAATACAGAATCCAGACTAGACCCTAAGATTAAATACAAACCCTGGACTAGACCCCCTTAATAAATACAGACCCTCAGAACGAATTCAAACTCTGGACAAGACCCCCTTAATAAATACAGACCCCAGACCAGACCCTCAGAATAAATACAAACCCTTGACCAGACCCTCTTAATAAATACAGACCCCAGACCAGACCCTCAGAATAAATACAAACCCTAGACCAGACCCCCTTAACAAATACAGACCCCAGACTAGACCCTCAGAATAAATACAAACCCTTGACCAGACCCCCTTAATAAATACAGACCCCAGACCAGACCCTTTAGAATAAATACAAACTCTGGACAAGACCCCCTTAATAAATACAGACCCATGACTAGACCCTCAGAATAAATACAAACCCTTGACCAGACCCCCTTAATAAATACAGACCCCAGACCAGACCCTTTAGAATAAATACAAACTCTGGACTAGACCCCCTTAATAAATACAGACCCATGACTAGACCCTCAGAATAAATACAAACCCTTGACCAGACCCCCTTAATAAATACAGACCCCAGACCAGACCCTTTAGAATAAATACAAACTCTGGACAAGACCCCCTTAATAAATACAGACCCATGACTAGACCCTCAGAATAAATACAAACCCTTGACCAGACCCTCTTAATAAATACAGACCCCAGACCAGACCCTCAGAATAAATACAAACCCTAGACCAGACCCCCTTAACAAATACAGACCCCAGACTAGACCCTCAGAATAAATACAAACCCTTGACCAGACCCTCTTAATAAATACAGACCCCAGACCAGACCCTCAGAATAAATACAAACCCTAGACCAGACCCTCTTAACAAATACAGACCCCAGACTAGACCCTCAGAATAAATACAAACCCTTGACCAGACCCTCTTAATAAATACAGACCCCAGACCAGACTGCCTTAATTAATTGGTTTTGGATTGGGCTTGGTTTACGTCTTACAACTTGGACTAAATTAAAGACTCGCCATAGTTGAGGAGAAGTGTGACCAACACTATGATTCAATGGGACATCTGTCAGTCCAGTGAGGCATCATACGGCGTTTGACATGGACAGAAGTGGTCATAATAGTTGTCGGCTGAATGAGCTAGCTAATATTGACTGATAGCTATCTAACGTGATCGGTCAGTCTTAGAAGGTTAACACAAGCTAATATTGTCCCAATGATCTGGTTGGCCTATGAATTCAAATCCCAAACCTCTGAGAAGGCAACAGCATTGGGCACTGACCAATCTTAGGGCCCTAATGCACAGGACGATTATCGCGCGGAAAATCATGATATAATTCGAATTTAAATAATTGTCCAGTGTAATTGCAGACAACGATTTAAAAAAATTGTTTCCATGTCGTTGTTTGTTGATTTAGATCTGACCCTAAAATCATCGTTAATCGTTTGCTGTAATTCCAAATCGTTAATTCTTTTGCTGGGATCAGATGGATCAGATCGTAGTAACAATCGACTATCGTTCTCTGTAATATGGTAAACGATTTCACGATCTCGTTTGAGATTGTTTATCGTTAATCATTAAAAATTGCTTTGTCTAATAAGACCCTTACTCCAACCCTTACCCCTTTGATTTAATAAAAGTCAACCACAGGAGGAAGGTGTTGACCCCAAAGTCAATCCAAGTTGGGTTGTCTTCTGCTGGTCTCATCACTATTACACGCTCCCCGCTCAGTGCCAGCGCATGTAATAGCGAACGGGTAAGTGCGGGGAGGGGGGCACAGGAGCTGGGGGGGGGCTGCCCGGGAGATCATCAGAGGTAGGAAATGGAGGCGGAGCAACGGCAGCAAATCGTTGCCATCGTTGTGGTTTGTCTTACAACTAGAGATGATTGAACAGCGCTGATGTTCAGGCTTGTTCGAACTCGAACCATCGGCATTTGACTCCCGCTGCCTTCCCGCTCCGTAGGGAGGGTGGAGACAGCCCAAGTACCGCCTGGAAAACAGGGATACAGCCTAGGTAATAGGCTGTATCCCTGTTTTCTAGGTGCTACTCAGACTGTCTCCACATTCCCCACAGAACGGGAAGGCAGCGGGAGTCAAATGTCGAGGGTTCGATCATTTCTACTTTCAACATGTTGAAAAACTTTAAAAGCCAACAATCGTTGCCTTTTATCACACAAAGCGATTATTGGCTGTAATTGTTGTTAATCGACCAAATACGGACGATAATCGCCTCATGTAATAGGGTCTTTAGATCTTGGGGCAACCATAGGATCATGCGTGAGGGTTACTCAGACCCTTTTAGCTAGAATATAGGCACCAGAGCAGATGCTCCATCTGGGATATGTGTTTTCTTCTGCTGGGCCCATTGATGTGTCAGATCTTGGACCCACTGGCCCTCGGGTTAGTCCAACCCTGTTAGCAAGCATACTGGCACTCAAGTAAAACTGATCCCCAATGCAGCCATAATTATCTGGGATATTGGTTGTCTTCTGCTCGGCCCATGTCAGATCTTGAACCATTTGGCCCTTGGTTGTCTTCTGCTCGGCCCATCATTGTGTGAGCTTGGGGGTCCTCTGTTGGGCTAATCTAGCAATAATATAGGCACCAGAGCAAAAGTGATCCTGTATGCAGCAATAACTTTTTGGGATATATGTCTTCTATTGGGCCCACCATTAGGTTGGATCTTGGGCCAACTGGAGGGCCCTCTGGGGGGGGGGGGTGCTAGTCCTGACCCTCTTAGCAACAATATTAGCACCAAAGCAGAATTGATCCACTATGCAGCCATGATTTACTAGGATCCAGTTGTTAAACATTAACAGACCACAAGTATGTCCAGCGGGAACAATGGTACGAGGAGAAACTGCAAGTTTTTGATGGCAATTAATTCTAACTTATGTTTATTGGCTGTAGTTCCATGTTAATTACACATTGTGTAAGAGTCAGGTCTACATAGAAAAGGCATGAGTAATGTGCTGAACAATCCGTCAATGAGCGTAAGACAGCTCGTCACATCCAGCCGTGGAGTAAACAGCAGACGGGAGGGGCTGTGATGGTAGTATTCAAAAATTTATTCTCAAAAATTTCACCTAAAAATTTATTGTATATTGATTCTACTAAACTCCCGGAATAGCCTTGGTCTGTAATTCACTTAGTCTCTTACATAACTATAGGCTGAAAAACTACAATTCCCAGCATGCCCTGGACTGTGAGTTGCGGTAGAGAGTAGAGAGTCTCAGATTGATGACCACTGACCACCTCCAGATTACTGTACTTAGAGGACATCATGTATCCCATGACCAGGTACATGGCAAAATGTAGGAAACAGGTAAACACAGGAAACAGGTGTTTTGTGGCAGTTTACATTTAAAAAATTTTAATTTAAAAGTAAAAAAAAACAAAGCAAAAAAATCTAAAAGAGGTTCTCTACTTTTCACAATCTCTTTCAAGGTTTCTTGATAATAAGCAGATCAGAAGTATCCTGCTAATAAAACCCCCAGCGATTAACTATAATCTGAAGTGTTCACTTTCCCCACACTGCCTCCGCAGGAGAAACCAGGTATTACACAGTACAGGGTTGTTTGTATAATACAGGACAGGTCAGGTCCTCCAAAGAGAGACACACTCTTTGCATGAAGTCTAAACTCTACCCTAGGAAACAGATACCCGTTTACTAAACCAGAATCCCTTAATAGGGTCTATAAAAGACAATATAGACAATCCCTTGAAAGGGTCTAATTTCCAAAAAAAGCTGAACATACGCATTAAGGGGGAGATTTATCAAACATGGTGTAAAGTGAAACTGTCTCAGTTCCCCCTAGCAACCAATCAGATTCCACCTTTCATTTTCCAAAGAGTCTGTGAGGAATGAAAGGTGGAATCTGATTGGTTGCTAGGGGCAACTTAGCCAGTTTTACTTTAAACTACGATTGATAAATCTCCCCCTAAGTTCGGCCAAATTTGGGAGAATCGGCCAACCATTTAAAGGGGTTGTCCGGCGATAAAAAATTATTCACAGAATAACACACATTACAAAGTTATACAACTTTGTAATGTATGTTATGTCTGTGAATGGCCCCCTTCCCCGTGTTTCCCCCCACCCACGCTAGACCCGGAAGTGTGGTGCATTATACTCACCGCATCTCGTGTCGTCCACGGTCTCCGATCGTCAGCAGTGACGTCTTCTTCGGGAGGCCAGCGGATCTTCCCGAGTGCCGGACGCCCTCTGCAGCGTCATCCGAAGCTCAGCCGCGATTGGCTGAGCATAACTGTGCTCAGCCAATCGCGGCTGAGCGGCTGATGACGCGGCCACGTCATCAGCTGCTCAGCCGCGGTTGGCTGAGCACAGTTATGCTCAGCCAATCGCGGCTGAGCTTCGGATGACGCTGCAGAGGGCGGCCGGCACTCGGGAAGATCCGCTGGCCTCCCGAAGAAGACGTCACTGCAGACGATCGGAGACCGTGGTCGGCACGTGACAGGTAATGTATAGCGCACCACACTTCCGGGTACACGGGTGGGGGTGGTGGGACACGGGGAAGGGGGCCATTCACAGACATAACATACATTACAAAGTTGTATAACTTTGTAATGTGTGTTATTTTGTGAATAATTTTTTATCGCCGGACAACCCCTTTAATATGTATGAAGGCCCGATCCTTTTGTTATAAGATAAGACACCCCCAGAGGCGGCCATATTGCCTAACGTAACGTCTAACCATCATCTTAAAGAGTCTACCCCCTCATTACACTTATCTTTTTGCTTTTTGATTGGCTCCTTTCCCCCAATGTCACCTAGTGATGTCATCTTTGCTATGAAGATGGGATCTACATATGTTAGCAGGTACCCTCTAAGTGCCGTTTCCTCGCAGTCTCCAGCCACCTTTAAGTAGATCAGTGTTGTCTTTTGTGGCTCCCAGATCAAAGCTCTTTCTCCTCAGATGACGAGCCATTTCCTAGAATATGAAGCTACTTTTCCAGCTATAATGTGGGTGGCCAGGTGATATTTGTGGACAGAAAACGTTAACACCTCTTTTAAGGATAACCGGGGGTAAATGAAGAAGGTAATTGAGATGCTAAGCAGACTGTGTCAGTAGCAGAGATCGGAAAGCAGATAGTTTTAGGGAAAGATCTTATTTCCAAGCCTTTTAAGTTGATCAGGAATACCAAGTTTAAACTGGGATTCGCTGCCACCTGCAGGACTATAGACTAACTGCGGTGTAAGCGGTAAGATTAACAGAAGGTGCTGTAGGCAGGGTATCAATATGTACAGTAATACCGCCATCTGCTGATAAAAGTGTGGTGTTGCAGGAGGATTAAAAAAAAAAAACATGGCTGCTCTGTTCCAAAAACAGTGGGATCAGTCCTATTCACTTTAATGGAATAAAGCTGCAGTGCCACACACAACCTATGGACAGATGTGGCGCTGTTTACTAGACAGCAGTTTTCCGAAGAACCATATGTGGACTGTGGACATATTTAGCACTATTATGTTAGCATCATATAGTATTAAAAGGTTGGGACTATATAATATTGGTATGTTGGTACTATATGACACTATTACATTAGTACTATGGGACAATAGTATGTAGGTACTGTATGGCCCTGTGATGTTAATACTATAAAGTAATATTATGTTGGTACTATAGGCCACTATTATGTTCCCACCCTGTGGTACTCTTGTGTTGGCACTATGTGGTATTGTTATGTTGGTAATGTCTACGACCTTCATGTTGGTACTATTATGTTGGTACTATATGCCACTGTTATGTTGGTACTATTAAATTGCCACTATTATGTTGGTACTATATGCCACTATTATATTGGTACTATTATATTGGTTGGTACCATATAGCATTAGTATGCTGGTACTGTAGGCAACTATTTGTTGGTTCTATGTCATACTATTACCTTGGTACTATATGGTACTATTATATTGAAACTATGTGATACTATTCAGCTGGCACTTCATGGTACTATTATATAGGAACTATGCGATACTATTAAATTGACACTGTATGGTACTATTATGTTTATACTATGTGGTACGATTATGTTGGTTGTCTATAGCAACAGTATGTTAGTTCTGTATGGTATTATTATGTTGGCACTAAATGTTACTATGATTTTGGTACCATATGGCACTCTTATGTTGGCACAATGTGGTACTGTTATGTTGGTACTATATAGCAATAGTATGTTGGTACTATATGGCACTATTATGTTGGTACTACATGGTGCTATTAAGTTGGCACTATAGGGTACTATTATGTTGATACTATGTGACACTGTTATGTTGGTTCTATATAGCAACAGTATGTTGGTACTATATGGCACTCTTATGTTGACAATATGTGGTATTATAAAGTCGGTAATATACGATACTGTTATGTTGGTACTATATAGCAATAGTATGTTGGTACTATATGGTACTGTTATGTTGGTACTATATAGCAATACTATATTGGTACTATATGGTACGGTGTAGTACTGTTATGTTGGTACTACATGGTGCTGTTAAGTTGGTACTATATAGTACTATTATGTTGCCACTGTATGGCATTATTATGTTAGTAGTTGATGGCACTGGTATTTGGGTACATTATGGCACTAATGTATAGGAATCATGGGGGAGATTTATCAAACATGCTGTCAAGTGAAACTGGCTCAGTTGCCCCTAGCAACCAATCAGATTCCACCTTTCATTTTCCAAAGAGTCTGTGAGGAATGAAAGGTGGAATCTGATTGGTTGCTAGGGGCAACTGGGCCAGTCTCACTTTACACCATGTTTGATAAATCTCCCCCTATGTGGTAATTTTATGTCTCTGTGGTATATGGCGGTGTTACTCGCCACTGTACAGTTGTATTATTTCAGCACAGAATGAGGTTATTATATTTGTATTGGGTGAATATCAGCCGGGGCCGTCCCAGTATCTGCCCAGTAACCACAGCAATACCATCATGTATCTCATCCATTCTATACTAGTAGTATACAGACTCCATAGTGACGCCTCGGTTTGGCGGAGCACCTCCATTAAGGTCTCACAGAGAAGACACGGCAGTAAATGAGGTGTGTAAGAGGCGGCAGAGGTGAGAGGGTTGTCAGGGGTAGGAAGCATCAGTCACTGCCACAATATGTCTGCAGTGTCATCACCCCATGTCACCGTCTGTCACCGAGCCCACCTCACAACAAGATGGCGGCGACTAATGCTATCACTGGCTGTTACCCAAGACGGACGACACCTGCGGTATCAAATATACCAAAAACACCAGGAAAACATGAGCAAACACTACGAACAAGTAATCACATACAAAGGCTCCATGGTCCGGTGTACTCACTTACATCCCCCATAACACCGGGAAGGAAAAGTCACAGGATAATCATATCCAAATAATAAAAAAAAAAAAGAGGAAAAAAGTACGGAGCATGAGCGACATAAATAAACGCACTTACATGGCTTAGTGTATTATCAGTGAGGTTATTAAAGTGGTACTGCTGTCAGAAAGTTATATACATTTGTAATTTGCTTCTATTTAAAAAAAAACTCCAGTCTTCCAGTACTTGTCAGCTGCTGTATGTCCTGCAGGGAGTGGAGTTTTCTTTCCAGTTTGACACAGTGCTCTCTGCTGCCACCTCAGTCCATGTCAGGAACTGTCCAGATCAGGAGAGGTTTTCTATGGGGATTTGCTACTGCTCTGGACAGTTCCTGACAGCTGAGAGCACTGTATCAGACTGAGGAGAATACACCACTTCCTGCAGGACATACAGCAGCTGATAAGTACTGGAAGATTGGAGATATTTAAATAGAAGTAAATGACTTACTCTTAGCAGTTCTATCTCTATTATTCTTTTTTATCTATATACCGCAGGATTTATCTGATTATTGTATATGTGATCCCATGTGATGTTGTCCAGGGCCCGAGTTTGTTTTGGGGTACCCCATACTTAGAGGCAAGTGAGATCAGCATGTGACTTTTAATGATTTTAAAAAGACTCTAGTAGGATTATGCTGTCCTATCTCAGGGTAGAATAAACTAGTGACAGAGAAGCTGAACAGAATGATGTATCACTTACATTGTTCTGTGCAGCTCATCCAGAGTTATTCTCCTGAATAACATGGACAATAAGTAGTCCTCTCCATTATGTGCATGAGCCCAGTAGTCCTGGATATTCATGAGAAGCAGAAAACTCCGCCCACCAGCTGCTGATTGCCAGTTATCTATCCATGCTGTGTATAGGCAGTCAGCTGGCAATCAGCAGCTGGAGGGCGGGGGGAGGGGTGTGGCAAGAATCCTATTCTCCTGCATATTAGGAGAACGGCTGAACAGAATGATGTAAGCAATACACCAATCTGTTCAGCATTTCTGTCACTAGTTTATGCTGCCCTTATTTAAGGTGGAATAAATCTAGTGACAGATTCCCTTTAATATTTGGTAGTATCTAGGGCCTGTCTCCCTGTTTAGACTTTTTGTACAGAGATGTTTTTCAATAAAGTATTGGTTGATGTGCTCCCCGTTTGTTCACATGCTTTCTTTCTTTTTTGCTGATTAATAATGGATCCCAATGCACCATTTTTTCCATCTGAAGATCCTTCCGTGCAGATGTTCTCCTATTACTGCCTTACTTGGCCGATACTTGGATGTTTCCCGTTTTCTGCAGCTACCTTGTCAGCTTTGCTCTATAGATTAGGACAGATGAAACAGAGTCATTTCATTATCTTTGGAAGACATACCAACCCTGTGACCCGCCAGGAAAAAATAGACTGGACAACAGATAACTCTTGTGCTGGGTGGTGGTGGGCCACAGCAATTTAACTTGAACATTAATACAAAACCGGCAAGTAGTGCCACCAAGACCAGAGGATGGGATAGCAAGCGATATGCCGCTGTCGACTGTGCCGGAGGATTGGCCGGTCACTTGGTAGATGGTGAAGTGTGATGCCACTCCGGTGGTGGTTGGCCGACATACAGCTGGACTTTGAGGTGTTATATTGTGACGCCAGTGCCGTTTGAGCACACAGGTGTGATGGCATGCCTGCTTTTATTTTACAAGGCTAGTTGTACCTTTTTCCCCTGTGGTCAGTGTCCCGCCGGGTTGTGCCGGTAATCACGGATGGCCAGAGCTGCCACCCACAGAAAAAGAAAATGTCCCAAGGCTGCGGTGTGTGCTGTCTCAGTGTAAGGCGAAAGATCACAGAGTCTCTTTACCATAAATAAGTTTGTTTTTACTGAAGAGTACGTGCTTGCAGCAGGATACACAATTATGATGTTTCTCTTGATAAAGCATTGGATAATACACTTGATAACACTTGTAGACAAATACGTGCCAATACAGCAACCAAATCTGCGATAGGAGTGGGGTGTGAGATATAGTCGTGCCGACTGAGTAGCTTGTGGAGCGATACAGATAAGCAGAGTAGTAGAGGAGGATGTCGTGAGATTCTCAACCCAAGTAGTACTGTGCTCTGCCGGGATGTTGGAGGATGAGGTAGAAGAAGAGAGGAGGATGTCGTGAGACTCTCAACCCAAGTAGTACTGTGCTCTGCCAGGATGTTGGAGGATGAGGTAGAAGAAGAAGAGAACACCTGGGCCCGTTCATTGACCTTTGATTAGTCTTCACACCATCTTATGCCCACTAGATTTGGTGAACTGTCCTAGAGGGTGACACAAGCCCCAGACCTTGTTAACTGGGATGAGCGGAATGCTGACGGTTCCCTGCTGACAACCGCGCTGCGAGATAGAGTTCCTAGGCTTACTGCAACTTTGCTCTATTCGGATCAGTCCCTAGCTTACTGCTGTCTGTGGAGACTGTCCTGCTATTACTCTCCTAGTCCACGGCGTGAGTTAAGGTTGTCTCTGACTTGTCCTCTCTTGAAAGGGGTTTAACACTGCAAAGTGTTGTGTAGAATCACCGAGAAGAAACTGTTGTACTTTCTTGCTTCCTACCCATACGGGGCTCAAGCTAACACTGAACCTTGAGGGTACCTGGACCTGGCCTAGGGCCAGGGCTCAGAGAGGAGCACTATAGAGAGCTATCTACCTTGCGTCCTTCCTCCACAATGTCCAACACGAAAGACTCATGCACTTCCTCCACCCATGTGACTTCCTTCCTCCAGGGCATCTAAAGTGCGCTGTGAGTGGGTGAATAGTGCGAACAGAAGAAGTAAAGAGAAAGGTGATAGGCGAGAAGAAGTACAGATTCCTATTGGTCCGCAGATCCATGTGACATACAGATAAACAATAACCCTTTACACACTTCAGCTGTGCAGCTTCTGAACATACATATCTAATATAATGACATCTAGTGGTAAAACTTTATCACTACTTTCATCACCACACAAGTACAATAAGTATAGGCTTTTACAAAGGGTGTATATAATAGTAACACCCATGGTAGGACACCACAGTAGCACAGCCTCAGTAACAGGGGAAAAACATGGGAGGGAAAATAACACACTACCGTCCTGGCTTAGTTAACCCTTTATTAACTATGGAGGTGCCACATGCAATCAGTGTGCACCCTCCATAGCCAGTCAGGTTTCCTCCAGGACAGGGAATTAAAGATCTATAGCTATTTTAAAGAGGTTCTCTGATTAAAACATACTTGCCCCGTGTCCTGTGGATTGTGGGGGATCTGACCTCCGTACCCCCCAGCAATCTCCTTTGTTTTAAATACAGCCGCTTCCCCCTTTCCCCAATGTCCTACTTGTCTCCTAGATTTTAATTGGAGAACCCCTTTAAAGTAATTTATAGTGTTTTTGACATTAAAATTTTTTTTTTTTTTCCCATCATTGCTTCCCTGGCACTACTGCTAATCTGTATCAATGATGGCGGCTCTTTACACAATCAATCTCCCTCCCCCTCTGGCAGCCGACAATATGGCCTCTTCTTAAGTCCCCTACAGAACAAGTCTTCCCAGTTATGCCGCCATGTACTATTTTTAATGGTGACCGCAATGCAGTGAGCTGAGAGGAGAGTGACTGACCATGTGCGTCCACCAGCTCCCAGCTTAGTAGTTAGATATGCACATTACTATATGCATTAAAGGGAACCTGTCACTAAGACAATGCTATCTTATCTATCACCATCATGTTATAGAGCAGGAAGAGCAGAGCAAAATTATATATATCTTTATGGGAAAAGATTTAGTATAACTTGTAACATGTTGATTGAAATCCCTGATCATTCTGTGGTAAGGAGTCCAGTGGGCGGTGTCACTCTTTAGCATAGAAACAATAAATTACAAGTTATATTGAATCTTTTCCCATAAAGCTACTTCTGCTCTATAACATGATGGCAATAGCTTAGGTAGCATTTTCATGGTGACGAGTTCCCTTTAAGCATGTTACTCATGACTAAAGATGAGCGAACTTTGAGCACGCTTGGGTTCGTCTGAGTGTGTGGCAATCGAAGTTGGATTCTGCCCTAGGGCTGCCAGGAAAACATGGATACAACATATGGCCTATGGCTGTATCCATGTTTTCCAGGACTTGTTAGGACTGCAACCAACTTCTCCAGGCACTGGGAAACAGAAGCCATCAGAAAAAAATCGGAAATCCAAAATGACTGTGTTGTGAAGGGGTTAAGCATGAGAGAGGGTTTCTGCATTGAGCACCATTATAATAGTAATGACTACAGATGTCCACCAGATGGCGCCAGAGTCCTGGAGAAGAAACATCTCACAATGTGGAGTATAGGCCTCAAAATTTTCCTGAATTAGTAGGCCCCAAAATGTACAAATCTCAAACTGTGTCCCAAATAATGAGATATTACATACAAAAGGTTATTTTAAAGCAGACTTTATCGGCTGTGTGCTATATTCGGCCCATAACACTTACTTTATAAAAAAAAATACACCAATGTCTTACAATGGTCTTAAAGGGGTTATCCAGTGCTATAAAAACATGGCCACTTTCTTTCAGAGACAACACGACTCTTGTCTCCAGTTCAGGTGCAGTTTGCAATTAAGCTCCATTCACTTCAATGGAACTGAGCAGCAAAACCCTGCCAAAGCTGGAGACAAGCGCGGTGCTGTCTCTGGAAGAAAGTGTCCATGTTTTTGTAGCGCTGGATAACCCCTTTAACCCTCTAGCTGCTGCTAAACCACAATACCCATCATACCTAGACACCCAAAGATTTGAGTTTTGCTGTCCAGGTATGATGGGAATTGTAGTTTTACAGCTTGCCTAGCCTTGGTCTACAATGTGCCGTGGCTGACCAATAGATAATTTATATAGGGGTAGTTGAGCAAAAAAACCCATTCCTTCAAAACAACTGGTGTCAGAAAGTGCCAGAGATTTGTAATTTACTTCTATTAAAAAAAATCTCAAGTCTTCCAGCACTTATCAGCCGCTGTATGTCCTGCAGGAAGTGGTGTATTCTTTCCAGTCTTGAGAGCAGGAGAGGTTTTCTATGGGGATTTGTTGCTGTTCTGGACAGTTCCTGACATGGACAGAGGTGGCAGCAGAGAGCACTGTGTCAGACTGGAAAGAATACTTCACTTCCTGCAGTACATACAGCAGCTGATAAGTACTGGAAGACTGGAGATTTTTTTGAATAGAAATAAATTACAAATCTCTGGCACTTGCCGGGACTAGTTGATTTGAAAGATTTTTTTTTTTTTGCCTGTAAGTGATTACACACAAGTCATTACACACAAGTTCATGCGGTAGTTGTTAAAGGACCAGCAGAGGTAAGGTCACATGACCAGATTTGTATAGGTCCTTAAGCCACTGTACATAAAAAAACTGTAAGTGTGTCAGATGTCACCGTAAGCTATGTGTAATGTTAGTTCTTTATTGTATAATGGGGGGGGGGGGGGGGGGGGGGGGGGGGGGGGTGCTGAGGTCTGTATTTTTTTTTCAGTATGGGATTAGTTTTTTGGGGTTCTGATTTTTTTTCTGGTCTGGTGTCCTATTTATGTCCTATAGGGATGATCCTACATATTCTTATCATCCCCTGCAGCTTACCTTCACTCATACTACTTATTTTACTGTTGATTTACCAGTTTTGTGAATTTTCACCTGATGTAACACTTTCGTCCAACAGGTGGCGCTGCTGTACCGCTGTCCGCTGAACTGTTACACACCCTTCTCTCCCTCATCCAAGTTTTTTTTCTGTTTTTTTTTTCTTTTTTTCTAAAGTTGAAAAAGAGTCGGTCAGCTCCTTTTACCCTTATACCTGAGAGCATGGATAAAGAATACCTTCAACAAGAAATCACATGTGTTCTCTTCCATATGTAAATATGGCAGGAATAGAGATTAGCGAGACTTCAGCGTGCTAGGATAATTCAGCATTTGAATACTGGTGGTTGACTAAGTTGGATGCAGTCCTAGCAAGTCTGGAAAAAATGCAAGTCTGACAAAATCAAAAAGTGCTGTGCAGGCAGAGGGTGCGGGACCATAATAAAGAATATATACTTACCTGTCCCTGTGCCCCTAAAGCGCTGCATCACTCCTCCTTGAACCCTACCAGGTCTCTCTCCTACAACTCCACAGCCCAGGTGATGGATTGCCCACTCACCACTGACTGCCTGACTGGGCAATCCCACAGCCGGATAAGGACATAGTAGGAAGCCAGGAGAAAATTAATTCTGGCAGTGCTCAGACAGATGGTGATGCAGCACAAGGATAGGTAAGTATTAGAGATGAGCATACCTTGAGCATGCTCGAGTCCATCCGAACCTGAACGATTGGCATTTGATTAGCGGGGGCTGCTGAAGTTGGATAAAGCTCTAAGGTTGTCTGGAAAACATGGATACAGCCAATGACTATATCCATGTTTTCCACATAGCCTTAGGGCTTTATCCAACTTCAGCAGCCACAGCTAATCAAATGCCGAATGTTCGGGTTCGGATGGACTCGAGCATGCTCCAGGTTCGCTCATCTCTAGTAAGTATACATTCTTTATTATGTTCTCCCCATCCCCTGCCTGCACTGTAGTTTTTTATTTAGCTGGACTACTCTTTTAAACCATTAACTGCTGCTTTCTATGGGGCATGAGCCGTGAGTCTAGACACCTGTTGGCATACTGGATGCTAAAACTAAAGACACCAATTGGTAGTGATCAGAGGCCTAGAAAAAAAAGAACTTGAATCCATAGAGAACAAACTCTGAGTCTAGTTAAGCTGACAATCTGTCACGTCTGACTACAGACTAGAGCTAAACTGTAGTCTGTTTCCACGGGCGACAAGAAGAATTTGGAAAAAAGTGCTGCCATTACCGTGTAGTACAACTATACACAGAATCCTCAAAGTACAGAACATTTAAAGGGAACCTGTCACCCTCATCTGGCCACCAAACCTCTTCTGTACCTTACAGATGTGTTGAGGAATTTTGAGAAGTCAGATTTTCTTAGTAAGTAATTTTCAAAGTAATAGCACAATTTGCAGAAAAGTAGCACTTGCTCCATATTGGGGCTGTGCAGTCAAGAAGGAGTCATGATGGCTATACTATCCTCACTCCCAGATTATATTGGCATCTCTGAGTATTCTAGTACTCTCAACAAGTGTGCCTATGTGACAGAGTCAACTACACCATGATACACTGGGAGTAGGCCGCAGCAATGGAGACCCTTGGTTTGGATGCACTTGGGCTAACATTCCTTGTACTCACAGGGGACAAAAAAAATGTCACTTTGCCACCTTTTCTTTGACTGCATAGCCCTGTAAATAGACCCTTACCCTGTTCGCTCCTCGACCACTGTCTTAGTATTGGTCCCTGCTGCAAAGCACTACCTTGCGCAGGCACAAGGACCTTCCCGCTCAGCCAATCAGTGGTCGGCTGACATCAACACAAGGAAGTGATTTGCAGCAGAGACTAACACTGTCATGGTGGCAGCAGGGGAGTCAGAAAGGTGAGTATAGTATTTTTTTTTTTTCTATTTAACTGCACCATGAGCACAGTGGAATAGAAAAAAATCTCCGGAATTACCCTTTATAGTAAGTGGCATCATTTTGGACTGTAAATTGCATCATTTGAAAATATGTCTGCAAGGTACTCAGGACATTGTGGGAAGACGAGCGCTTCCATCTAATGTTAGAAAGAGTTGGGATGATATAAGAAAGAGAAAAAGAATTCTAGTATAAAATAACCCTGATCCCTTTAAATAGCTTTACATGTACTCAGGTCTCCACACGGCATTCTTGTACGCCTAAAATGTGCAATACCACCCCCCCCCCCCCCCCCCTTTTCTGGTGAAAACTTGCTTTCGACTCGAGACGTGGCGTCTGGTAGTAATTAGTCTAATTGTTTGGCATAATTGATACCCAAGTCACTAACCGTCTTGAAATACATGAAAAGGAGCATAAAAGGCAGACAGCCACAGATGTGACAGGAATCCGGCATGGTGGAGAGGGGCACCCTTTCTATCTCCTGCAGTTAAAAGCTCTCAGACTTGTCTATTATATCATTTACAGACTGGATACTGTTTGGAATGTCTCAAAAGTGAGAATGGGGGGGGGGGGGGAATAACGTGTAGATTTCAATGCCAAATCTGTCAATTGCTACTAGAATAACAACATAATGGTTCTAATTAAAATTGTGTAAAACTATAAATTAATTAGGCTGCTATTTTACAAGCTTAACAGATCTGCCATGAACGGATTACCTGGTCATCTGGGGATATGTCCATGACATCAAAATCACACTATAAGTATTTTTAACGGCCCCAAGAATGTCAAGGTTGCCAAATGATCCTTGGACTTTTATCAACATTCCAAATAAATTCCTCGAGAAATAAGAAAATGACAAGAAGCTAGGTGTGCACAATGATGCCTCTATCATGTTCCTGTTATTCGATATCAATTTCCATGCAGCCCTTGATGGTATATATAGAAAATAATAAAGTTATACTTTCTTCTCTAGGTTCCCCTGGTGTCCTCCTGCTTTTTCCCTTGACACTTCTGAACTTATCTCTCAGTGATTGGCTGAGCAGCCTGTCACTAGGACAGGGCTGTGGCCAGTGATTGGCTTAGCTTGCTGTCACTGCGCAAGCAGGTTAGGAAGTCTTAACGGTGAAGGGGAAAAAGCATGAGAAAAGCGGTGGAGCCTGGAGAGGTAAGTATAACTTTTTTATTTTCTACGCACTTTAAGTGGCACCCGATAATTTTAAAACTTGCTGAAAGACAACAATCAGAATCTGAACTGGAAACTCATCTCGTGTTGACCACAGTAGAAAGTGGCAACAAAAAGCGCCTCTTGCTCTGGAGGACCTGTCCCACATAACACAAGCAACCAATTCATTTAAATGAACACTATGTAATGCCTCATTCTCCCTGTGGTGGTGCAGCAGAGAATATGAACACTTAGGGCCACATGTATCATCCGGCCAACGGATGATTTTCGGCGGAAAGTGCCGATTTGCATATTTTTTTATACGCAAATGGCCGATTTGCGAATAAAATATTCGCAAATCGGCACTTTCCGCCGAGTACGCCAGGGGGCGGAAAAGGGGCGGAAAAATGTACGCCGAAAACCTACTCCAGTCCTCAGCTGGCGCAGGTTTTCGGCGGTGCGCAACGTGGCGCACGGGATTTATGTAGAGGCAGTCCGCCTCTACATAAATCTCCGTAGCGCCAGAGCTGCGGGGGCATTTTTACGTCTTAATAAATGCCTCCCTTTTAGCGTTTCCCCCCCACACACACACAGACTACAGCCGGAGGTCTTAGCAGAAGGACACTTTGTGATCAGCTTTTATTCAAAGAATCCTTTCAACAAGAAGACATTGTCCAAACCATTTAACCCTTTTCCGCAGCTCTCCTAAGAGGCTAAAAAGGTGTCAGACTGTATTTACCTTGAGGCAAACCTGTCTATTTAGGGGTTAGGTGGAGTTAACCATTGAGAATATTTGGTAAGGTTGACATTGGACCATCTTCATATTTCTTTCAGGCATTTTCGTGTTAAAACACACATAGGAATAAACTGATGTGGCAGCTCTTATAATATATAAAAAATACTTTGTATATATCATACAACTACTTTTAAGTGAAGAACAAAACCAATGAAACGTCAGTCTTGATACAGAAGCTAGGTAGTTACTTTTATGCGTTCCTCTTCTCACGTAGAAGAGCCAAGCAGCTCCAGGTCCTGGGATGCATCAGATATTTTGGCTGCAGCTGGCTTTTTTTCCTTCGTTTTGCTCATGGCTCTGGACGCCTTCCCAGCACAGCTTGTGTCTTTCGGTGATCGTGTTGCTGCACTGGCTTCTAAATTCTCTTTGTAAAATCTCAAGTCTAGTTTGTATTCAGGCCTCTGGCAAAGTTAGAGCCTGGTCTGCACAAAAAAAGACAAAAACATACTTCTTATAAAGCCTCTTTCCTCCGGGAACGAATGTTCAGCTCATTGTGAGTGACATCTCCTTTATTTTCATACCTGAAACAGGACAGGATGATTCTTTACGAACAAAACTACTATCGTAGATAGTGTTAGAAAACTTGTCCTAATGGAACCAAATTACTGCCAAAAAGTACTGAACATCTTTACTTACGTATATTCCCTTGGTATAGATTGGCTTCCAGAAGATCCCCCAATCGGCTCCAAGTTTGGCATGATGACATGGCTCACTTTTGGGGGATTATTGCATGAATATGTACTCTGTGCAATAATAACACGGCAAATGATGGAATATATAGCTGGTGAGCCTACAGGTAGTTCAGACAGACACTGGGGTAGGTTGTCTTTCTGTCAAAATACCATAAATCTTATCTGAACAAACCATGTATGGCTCTAGTTTGGTTTTAAGCTTGATCTCTAATGGACCTCAAGGAATCTTCAGATCAACCTCTGGAGTAACAATCAGAAATAGTCCATTTCGACACTTATTTTGGTAAACTCCATGGAAAAAATGACTCCCCAAACCAATGGAAGCGAGTTACGTGTGAGTACTGAAAACACAACGCAATGACACTGTCTTGTTTTTGTCGGAAGCTGACGGAAGGGCATCACCAACCTTGTCCTCGGCTTTCACTGTTCTCGAACTATGTGAGTTTAGGAAGGAAGGAAACTAGTGCTAAGTACAAAGTTAAATACTAAGTACGCTGAAGAAAGATCAGGAACACAGAAACATTCACCTATTATTTTTTTGAAATTTTATTGGTAATATATCATGCATTTTACAAACATTGAAAACGACTAAGACACAAAGTTCACAAAGAGTTTAATGGGATCAGTCGACAGGCACGTTCCTTTAAGTTTTAGAAATAATACACACATTCTTCTAATATGACCAATGGACATATTCCCCTCCTGGCCACTGGAGGTGCTGACGTGCATGATTCCCCCAGCATAGTGAGTGACATGCTGAGCTGTTATTTCCTGTCCGCATGTCAGAAGAAGTTCTGTAGAAGAGGACAGCAGCAGAGAGTGGTAGACACCAGGCGGCCTGGGAACTGGTAAGTATACACCTCTGTTATATCCTATCAGCATGACCACCTCCAACTATAATATACTCACCTTGCCTCCCTTTGTCAAAGATTTTAAATTGCATACCAATTATATCTCCTAGGAACCTTCAATGAGACAAGGATTTAAACAGTACAGAACTTCTCCATACATCGGTGTAGAAAACCCAGGTTCTGTGTAACTAAATTAACAAAAAAATCATTAATGTTTATACAAGAGAAGACAAAACTGGTTATTTAGTTGAGGCTTTGTTGAGTAGATTGCATCAGTCAATAGCGGTCTTTTAGAAGGCCTGACATGGCACCGTGCAAGGACCAGACAAGCGTGATTGGCGAAATGGGCGCCGCCTGCAGTACCTTTACACTGCACAATAATCAAGCGTCCGGGCCACACGAGTGATCCTGGTATCGTTCGTGCAGCCATGGAAACTGACAGTGCAGATATGCAGTGGAATAATGGATCCCGGCACTCGCTATTGTGATGCTTCTTCAAAACTTTTTATTATAACATAATAACAAATGCTGCACGCGTTGCGACCCTCCGGTCTTTCTCAACAGCATGAACAGCAGATGCTGTAGAGAAAGACCGGAGGGTCGCAACATGTGCAGCGTTTGTTATTATGTTATAATAAAAAGTTTTGAAGAAGCATCACAATAGCTAGTCCTGGGATCCATTATTCCACTGGTTACTACTTTGCCACGAGCACCGCGCTACTATTGGACTGGAGTGCCGGTTGATCTACTTACATAAGTGCAGATATGCATACCTAGTGAGCTGCTGTGTGATCCAACATCCCACTCTCCCATCCTGCTTTCTGCCACGCCTCCTCCAGCTGTCAAACATTCTGGGGGAAGCGGCAGTCTGAAGATACTGCTGATGGCCAGAGAGCAGGATAGGAGCAGGATGCCGGATCACACAGCAGCACACTAGGTTGTATACACTGCATGTGTGATCTGGAATCTGACAGCATGGATATATTCATATTTGTGCTGTCAGTTTTGCTTTTCTATTGGTATACACAGGGAGATGCGAAGCCGATAGCGATAAATTTTAAAGTGGTCCAAAAGATTGGCATTTTGCCGCTCCTCATCTAATCGCTGTCACTTTTACATGGGACAATTATCGGCTGAAGGAGCGTTTCTAGCAACGTTCTTGACAGATAATTGTCTCATGGAAAAGGCCCTTTAAGCACAGTTACTCAGCCCTCCATATCCCCTAACCATACAGCAGCAACACCAGAATGCACACTGTTATTGCAGCAAATGGTGGTTCTAGTTTGAGGAAGTTATATATATCCTGAGTAGAGATGTGCGCAACTCAAGTGCAATGGTTCCGCATTTGATTACTGGTTGCTAAAGAAGTTAGATGCAGCCCTAGGGACTCCTGGAAACATGGATACAACCATAAGCCATAGACTGTATCCATGTTTTTCTGGACTCCCTAGGTCAGCGTCCAACTTCTTGAATACTGATGCAACCTACTTTTTTTTTTCTTAAAAAAAATATAATCTGTTGACAAATTTTTAGTGATCTTGAAAATATACTATAAAAACACGCCGGTTGGCAATAAAAAAAAAAACAAAAACTGGTTAGAACAATCTGTGCACAGTGCAGCCGAAGGCACTCTGTATGCTGCCATATGGTACCATATTACACATATCCTTCCCGGAAATAAATGATTCTAGGCAAGAATATTTCGACACTCAACATCCAATGGAAAATGAGGAAACCTCAATGAACGGTATTACCTAACAGGATTAGGATTCCATACTAAGTAAACACGATCGCTAAGTGTTATTTTGTAATCCAGGCAACTTGACTTTTTAGCAACTTTTTCAACTGTGGAGTACCAAGAAGATATATGCGGTGTACCTAGGCTGTACTGTCACGGTTATATTTATTTTTAATTTAATCCTTATGTTTCAAAGGAAATGGCGTAAGATAAAATATTGCACCCTAAGATCTCTTGCGTGTCCTAATACCGTACACATGGCGCCGTACAGACATCCATATGATGTGGGCCCCAATTATATCTCTTTACATGGACCCCTCAATTACAAACAGCTGGAATGGTTACCCTTAAAATGAAAACCCAGAATTCAATCATTCCCGTCTTCCAGACCTCGAGTCATTAAACCGTCAGAGGCCTTATGAAGAGTGACACAGCAGCGCCGCAGGCCTGCCAAACCTGCACTCCCTCATATTTCACGTGGCTGCTGGATAGAACACTGCACGGTCTGCGAGGATCGCGTAGAAGTAGATGGAAGAAAATGCTCTGAATATTGCACTCCTATTCGGCCCCTTTATATAGGTCGTTATCTCAGATATGGCACATGCTTGTATTCTCCATGAAATAACAACTCGGGAACATCTGTTCTTTTTAAACTCTGCTTTTGCCCTCTGCTATTCTGCCTGGAAATAAAGGAGTAAATTGACAACTGGGCGTTCCATTTAAAACTCAGTTCCATTGAAGTAAATGGAGCTTAATTGCAAACCACACCTGAACTGGAGAAAAGTAAGGGGGAAAGGTGGCCATGTTTTTGTAGCGCTGGATAACCCCTTTAATGCCACACTCCTGTTATTCTCTGATCGGGTCCTGATCATTTTCCGTGTTTTCCTGAGGTCAAACAGGCTGTAGATGCGGTGAAAGCAAAAGCATCCATAGCAGATTCTAAACTCCTGAACACAAGAAGTTCACGTTCATTGTTTATCATTGATGGTCACACCCTCATAAATAAATATTAAACCATCAGGTAACCACCAAATATAAGAGGTCAGAGGTATCCATTGCCTTTTAACACAGGCCAGTTATCAAGCCGAAGAGTCGTAATATCACCTTTGGTGCAAACCGATAACGTTATTTTATATGGCCACACAAAAGATTGGTCACGAACGAGCTTGTGCTCATTTGTCAGCCGATCGCTGATTATTAGAGATGAGCGAACCTGGAGCATGCTCGAGCTGATCCAAACCTGAACTTTCGGCATTTGATTAGCGGTGGCTGCTGAAGTTGGATAAAGCCCTAAGGCTATGTGGAAAACATGGATACAGCCGATGACTATATCCATGTTTTCCAGACAACCTTAGAGCTTTATCCAAGTTCAGCAGCCACTGCTAATCAAATGCCGAACGTTCGGGTTTCGGATCGACTCGAACCCGGTTCGCTCATCTCTACTGATTATCCAAGGAACACTCATTACTGATATAATCGGCCCCTTTTGGGCCCTAACCATCTGCCTCTCTATCTCTCCACGTTGTTGTCCAGCATGGCTTTCACATGGGTCTGTAGTCCGTCCTCAATTAGGGCTAGTTCACATTGAGTAAATTCGGCGGAATTCCACGGTGGAGCCACAGTGTCAAGTGGAGACTCTATGGGACGGCTCGCGCCTCCGCTCAAAGAATTGACATGTCAATTCTTTGAGCGGAGGCGAAAGAGCCCTCCCATATAGAAGCCATTTGACACTGAGGCAGGCGGGATGGCAGAAAATTCCGCCATAGAATTCCATAGAACTGACCCTTACTGATGTGTGAATGCAGCTTGTCTCTGCAAGGGAGCATGACTAGTGCTGAGAGGACCTTCCAAACTGTTCAAATTCGGCAACAGAAGTTGGAAGTCCTGGAGAACATGGATACAGTCATAGTCCATAGGTTGTATCCATGTTTTCCAGGCAGCCCTATGGTGGCATCCAACTTCTGAAGCGACATCAAATCAAATGCAAAGCATTTGGGTTTGGAGAATGTACGAACCCAAACAGTGCTAAACATGACCAATGTATGTCAAATCATAGTCCTAGAAAGTCACGTGACTGCTCAAGGAATCGAGTACTATTATTTATGCCCCCCCAAAAAATAAAAACTCAAAAACACCCCTTTTCTGGGAAAAAAAATCAATATATGGTTGGTGTAACCCCCTGGATGAAGCAATATAACAAAGGTTCTGCAACCCTCTTTGAAGTATATCCCCTCCAATATTTATCCAGATATATCACACCCCTGATACCTCCCATAAGTCATATATACTTGTGGTTTACATGCCAGTGTTTCTGCTACTTCTCATTTGTCTAGAGAGAAATGAAACTTAGCCTTGGCGTCTGGCGTGCACATTTCTTGTTCCTCACAGATTTTCATGTGTGCTCTGGGTAGGAGATGTGTTTTTACATGAAAACGAAAAAAAAAAATGCAGCCTTGGCAAGAAGAAAAAAAAAATTGTAATTTTCTCTAAAAACAGATAAGTGCTTATTTTGCGGGCTCTAAATGCAAGTCGGGGCATTTGAATTAAATATAAAATTGTTCAATTACAAGACGCCATCAAGTTCTGAATAAGCAGAGTGGTATAAATTATGCATTATACTGAGAATTTACATAAAACGGTTGGACACTTAAAAAAAAAAATCCACCCTTCTAAAAGGGGTAGGATCAATTTCACTAATCAGAATGTGAAAAGTAATAATATGTAGTGATTGCTCACATGGTTGTCTGCCACAATCATGTGACATCGAACAGATATAAAACGGGGGCGTAGGGGAAAAACATTGACTTCTATATTAGAGTCCAGTAGACGGGTATAAGAAAAGACAGCTAGGGGTTGTGTGTATCGAATGAGAGATATATCTACTTTGTTAGTTTTTTTATTTTTGAGCACTTGAATACAAATCAAATAGATATAATAATACTCAACATCACTTGTTCTGCAGTGCCATCTGTTTCATCCTGGCTCTGCTGCATACATTCACTGTATCTGAGATATGTGACCTCTGCTAGGGATTGTGTATATTGAATGAGAGATATATCCACTTTTTGTTAGTTTTTTGATATTTAAGCACTTAAAAACAAATCAAATAGATATAATGATATACTAACCATCACTTGTTCTGCATTGTCATCTGTTTCATCCCGGCTCTGCTTCATATATTTACTGTATCTGAGTTATGTGACCTCTGCTAGGGGTTGTGTATGAAGGCTATATCCACTTTGTTAGTTTTTGGATCCGTAAAGGAGTACTCCGGCGCTCCCCCCCCCCCCCCACAAAAAAAAACACAGACACGCACAGGAAATATACTTACCATCAATCCGGTGGCGATCGCTGTTCGAATTTCCCGCCGGCCGCGTCCCCGCCATCTTCGCCCGCTGTCCTCACTTCCGGGTCCGGGTGCAGTGAATCAGAGAAATGGCTGCTAGTGCGCATTGGTCTCACCCTGTGAAGAGTTTGTGTGGAACAGTCCATGCAGCCTCATCATACAGGAAGTTGTCACTCAGTGTAATAGAGATAACGATCAGACAATGAAACGATCATCGGCTGACCATTGCTTTAGGCCCAAACCTAAAATCATTGGCCGCCGACCACACATCGCTACGTGCAATAGTGATGTGCAGCCGGCGGCTGACGATTCTGCAACCAGAAGACATTACCTATCCACGCTCCAGGGCTCCTCCTGCGGTCTGCTTCTTCCAGGGTCCCGTGCGCTCCAGCTTCAGAGCGGTCTGTGTGAGCCCTGGAGCGTGGACAGGTAACGTATACTGTTTAAGCAAAGGCTGCAAGGACATCTGTAACAATGTCCGTGCAGCCCTTGCTAAACAATTATCAGGCCGCACAATAGGCCCAGTAAACAAGCGCCCCATTGGCCCGTGTAATAGGACCCTAACAGTAGCTAGTCTAGTATGAGACTCTGGATTGTATTATACACTTGACTTTTCTGGGGAATCAGAACACTTGGAAAGCGGTGCGATGAATCAATCGCCGATTCAATGGATTCGTGACTTACACTTAGTGTGACTTACACTTAGGGTACAAACACACACACCGGATCCACAGCGGATTTCACGCTGCGAATCCCTTGCCGGTCAGTTTAAATGAGAAGACATACTTGCGGCGGGATTGACACAGTATGTGACGGCCCCCTTAACCCACCGCTGGCTAGAGCATGCTGTACCTGCTCCACGCTCGGGCTTCCTCTGGGGGCTCCCGGACATCCTGCTCCACCAATTAGTGGCTTCAGCGGGGCACCGCACTGATTGGCTGAGGGAGACGTCCATGTCAATTTTTTGTGCGAAGAGCGGCTGGAGTGGAGGTGCGCAAGCCCTCTCATAGACAGGCTACGGCACACTGAGGCAGGCGGGATTCCGCAGTCGAGAGATCCGCCGCGGAATTCCGCCACATTTACTCAGTGTGAACATATCCTTACAGTGGATTCCAATAGAGATGAAGTGGCACCTGCTGCTAACTCTGACACATATTGTGTTTCCTGTTCATTAGGAAGTGCTTCAGACTTCCTGTGCAGATTTTTTTGTATATTATGATAAGTTTCTTAGACAGCAACCAAATATTTTTGGACCATCACCTAGCAGCAGACATCACAGTGACTCTGCCACCACAGGTTTCAGCTTCTGCATTTATTAGATGAAGATGGACACCATGAAGAAATACGGACAATTACATTTACGGACAAAGTACAGTCCCATAGGTCACTCTATCCCTATTCACACATCCATAATTTTTTATGGATCAGTGATTTGGCTGTGACACATCCTAGTGCGGAAAGGACGCACCAATAAAAGTCTATGGGATTGTCCGTAATTTGCGGTAATTTTACTGAAAAATACAGATCCGTAATTCTAGCTAGTGTCAACATTTTAACTATTCCTCCTTTTTTTAAGTACTTTTTTACGGATTGAAATACGGACACATTACAGATGCGGTATTGCAGATCGTGGGCTAAAAATTGCAGACGGTAATAAAGGAACGTGTGACTGTAGCCTAAGAAATTACCATTGAGTCAAACCAGTTTGCAACGGGTTAATGTAGAAACCACAAAGTGTTTGCCTTACGTTTGTTACTCCAGGGGACGTGTGTTCTCCTAATTTCATCACCTCTTTTTGTTATAAATTTTTGTCTATTGCTGGCTTATGAGCATCACTTTAAAGTGGTTTAGAATAAAATTAAGGCCAGATGCAGATATTCCCATCACTAAGGCCAGGGGATCTGCGGTGGATCTGAGGTTAATACAGCCCATGCAAAATATATACTGGCACCTTATAGAGAGGTACAGTTTAAAGGGGTACTCTGGGTGGGAGGGCTTTTTTCAATATGGATGGGGAGGGGATGGATAAAAGTAATAACGTCCATTTACCTCCCCAATTCCAGAGCTGGGTCCTGCATCGTTCTGCTCCTGTCCCCGGCCGCTTCCTGCTCTATGAAGCAGCTTGAGACATGGTTCTTCAAACCTGCTCCCCCATTCAGAGGCAGAGGTGGGACCCCGCTACCGACCCTGGTTGGCTAAATGGGCTAGAAACATCACGTCTCAAGGTGTGTCATAGTCCCGCAAATGGCCCGGGGACCGGAGCAGCACAATGCGGAACCCAGCGCTAGAACCAAGGAAGTAAGTGGACAACATTGCTTCTATTCACCCCCTCCCCTGCCATAGTAAAAAAAAGTTCTCCCGCCCGGAATACCCCTTTATTGTCACATCAGTGGTCATTGCTTTTCAGCCCAAATCTAAGACCATACCCAAAACCAGACCCTATGACTCAGATCCCAGTATACAGTATGTATCCCAAACCAAATATTAAAGAGGAAGTCCCACGAAAAAAGGCGGGAGGGTAACATAAAGAACATAATAAAGAACGTTTACTTACTGCCCCCGTAGTGCCAATCTCGCTGCTCAGACCATCACCGGATGTCATTTTCTCCAAGCTTCCTATAATTTACTTTTATTAAAAAAATTTCAAGTATTGCAGTACTTATCAGCTGCTGTATGTCCTGCATGAAATTGTATTCTCTTCCATCTGGAGAGCACGAGAGCTTTTCTACGCTACTGCCCTTGACAGTTCCTGGCACCAATTGATTTGAAAGAATTTATGGGGGTTGAACAATCCCTTTAATAAGAATAAACTTCATAGTGGCATATATCAAAAACTACATATCACTTACTTTTCCTTAGCAAACTTACCAACTATACATAAACCACCACCTCATGTTGAAAGAGACCGGCATCTCCTCTATCTGAAAAAAATATATATTTTTTATGTCGGTTAGTTTGCTTATTGCATTTACAGCTTGCACATAAACTAAGAAAATGATGGTAATTTTATGCAAAAAAAAAAAAAAATTAGAAATACAGAGTTTAAGACTGAAAATGTCACTGCCTCCCCTCGGCGGCATGAAATCACATGGCAGTACTGTAAGAACTTACTATTTGGTAATAGCAATCATCTATGGGGCAATGTGGAAACCACAAAGTGTATATCCTTGGACGTGTTTTCTCTGGTCCTGACCTAAAATCATCGGCCACTGACAATGCATCACTATGTGTAATAATGATGTGTGGCCGGCGGCTAATGACTATGTAAAAATAAATAAACTATACATACCTCTCCGCGCTCCCTAAAGTCCTGGTAGGTTCGGCCCACTCCCTGCAGTGTCTGAAGTCACAGGCCGCTCAACCAGTCACTGGGACAGTACCGGGGGCAGTGATTGGCTGAGCAACCTGCCATTTCAGACACTGCAGGTGGGCCAAACCTACCAGGACATCAGGGAGCGCGGAGAGGTGGGTACAGTTTATTATTTCACATTTATTAGGCAAGGGCTGTATGGACATCGCTTACTTATATATATATATATATATATATCTCAAATTTGCAGGGCTTTCATGTAGTCGAACCAAGGCGTATATGGCGTATTATCGAACCAAGGCGTATATGGGCTCAGTAAGTGAGAGCCAGTCTAGCAGACTGGTGCTCGCTTACATGAAGTCACCGGGCTTTGTTATACAGCTCTATGGCTTGCACGTCCTTTCTACCACACTTGAAAGGGAAGAAAAAAAATTTACCTTCCCAGAAAATTACATAATTTAGAAATTATTGTTTTCACAAAAAAATTTTGAAATATTATAAAGGTTGACAAATTGAAGATGGCAATCCGTGCCCTACATAGGACCTGTGTTTTTTTTTGTGGTGGATCATGGCCCCGTACACACTCATGGACGGGCCAATGAAATATATTGGTCCTATGTTCTGTCGGCAATGGTAGGACACAGTTGTGGGCAGTTAGTCGTGTGAATAGGGCCTAAGATGATCAGTGGGAATGTACTGAATAGTGTTGAGCTAACTTGCTTAATGCCATTTGACTCCTGATGCCTTGAGAAGTTGAAAGCAGCCCCAGGGCTGCCAGGAACATGAATACAGCCTGTGGTAATCCATATTTTCCAGGACTCGCTAGGGCTGCTTCCAACTTCTGCAGGCATCAGGAATCAAATGCTGAGTGTTCCGATTGGGCTAAACCCAAATCTTTGGGAAGTTCGCTCACTTCTAGTATCTGGCATTTATTGTCTATGAAGCTGCACTTGGTAAAGTTTAAAATCCGAGCAATGCTCTATGGACAACGAAGGATGCCCTGGGAACATTTCTCCTTAATACTGGTGATCAACAGGGGTTCCAGCTGTTGGATTCCACCAACCACCTTATTATCCTTAATGACCCATGACGTATAGTTACGTCATGGTGCTGCTAGGGGACTTCAGAGAGGGGTAAATGCCCTCCAAAGCAATCACCTGGTGGTCTAATAAAAAAATCCCCTCCCCTAATAAAAGTTTCAATTCCCCCCTTTTCCCATTTTATAAATAAAAAATAAACATATTTGCTATCGCTGCGTGCATATTCACCCGAACTAATAAATAATCACATTCCTGAATTCGCACGGTAATAAACTAAGTAAGTGCAAAAAAAATCCAAAGTGCAAAATTGCGCCTTTTGGGGCGCATCAAGTCCAGAAAAATTGTAATAAAAAGTGATCAAAAAGTTAGCAAGGAAGTACAGATCATGGCGCAAAAAATGACACCTCACACAGCCCCATAGACCAAAAAATAAAAGCGTTATACGTGTGGGAATAGAGCGATTTTAAGGAACATTCAGTTTTTTTTAAAAGGTTTTAATTTTTTAAAAGCCATCAAATAATATAAAAGTTATACAAGTTACATATTGTTGTAACTGTACCGACTTAAGGAACATAGATAACATGTACGTTTTCTCCAGTTGTGCAGCATATTTTATGGAAAAATTAAGTCTGTCATTGCAAAGTACGATTAGTCGCGCAAAAAATAAGGACTCGTGTGGGTCTGTAGGTGAAAAATTACAAGCTCTATGGCCTTTTAAACACAAGAAGAAAAAACGAAACCGCAAAAATTGAAATTGTTTCTGTCCTAGGGGGTTAAAGGGGTACTCCTTTATAATACATTGCTTTAATAAATGGCCCCTCTGCTTCTAGAACAGGAAGAGGTAAAAGCAACCACTGTTCACTGTTCAGAGGTTGCTGTGCACCCCCAGTACAATATTTACAGTACTAGGCCATGTTCACACATGATCTTTTCGGCCGCAGGGTTCTGACGCGGTGCATCCGCGTGCACCCGCATCAGAACTTCCCACAGCACACTGTGGAGCTTGCAGCCGGAGGCGCTCGCTCCACAGTGTGCACTGACATGGGTTTCTGTGGCCGCTATTCAATGGATAGCGGCCTCAGAAAACTGACGTCAGTTGTTTGCGGCGCCGCCAGAGATCCCGGCCGAAGCGTATACTATGGGAGAGATTTATCAAACATGGTGTAAAGTGAAACTGGCTCAGTTGCCTCTAGCAACCAATCAGATTCCACCTTTCATTTTCCAAAAAAGTCTGTGAGGAATAAAAGGTGGAATCTGATTGGTTGCTAGGGGCAACTGGGCCAGGTTTACTTTACACCATGTTTGATAAATCTCCCTCTATGTCTACACGCTCCGTCCGGGATCCCATAGATCATAAGGCATCGTATCTTTTCGTGAAAAGTACGGCCGTTGTTGCCGATTGCAACAACGGCCGTACTTTTACGAAAAGATACGTTGTGTGAACATAGCCCAAGGGGGGAAACAGGACATTGGTCTAATTGCGCAAGAACAGAGCAGGAATACTGCAAGTTCTGGGGAAAAAAAGTAGCAGTAGAGGGGGTCAGAAGTACTACATAAAAAATAAAAATTTTCTTTTAAAAAAACCTTACTAAAGCAATGTATTAGCAAATCAATTGTTTTTTCCTCATAGAATCCCTTTAATAAAGATAGCTTTAAATTGTGTGTATACCCCTTTAAGGACTCACAGCAGAACTGGAAAATTACAAGGGGGATTTCTCCAAGCTACTTATAAGGTGAAGCAACAACCAATCACATTCCATCTATTATTTAACAAAAATGAGAGCAGTAACCTCATTGGTTGCTATAGAAAACTGCTTCACAGAAATAGGTGAACTGGCTGTCCGCTTCAGCCAATCAGAACACAGCACTCATTATGATGTAGATTGTAATGAGCAAACTGATTGGCTGCCATGAATACGTGCCGCACTGTGTGGTAAATGTACCACAGCTGCGATATTCCGCCATAATTCCCGCCGAACTATATCACACACCGTTCCTTGTATGTGATTCCCCTTATACCGCAAAACCTTCCCGAACCATCACTATGTCGGGCATAGCCGTAAAATATAATATCCGCCATTACCGGGACGCTTCTCGCTGCGATTATCGCATGAAATGACGTAATCAGCAGCCGAGATGTTTCACTGACGCCTGCGCACAGCGCGCTGCAGCCGCCGCCGCCATCTTGTCTGTGAGGGGGAGGAACGAGGGGAAGGGCGGGAAAAGATGGCGGGAGAGGGGAGCTGAGGAGAAGACAGAGTTCAAGTTCAAATACATCGCCTGCCCAGTGACTGAGGACGAAAGGAGCCTGTTCCCACGGCTGGGAGGAGAGGGAGGAAGGGAAAACACCTCAGCTTTTCTTTATAAGCGTTTTATATGAGGATGTCCTCCATTTTGTGATTTTATATTCTGTGAAGTTAAAGAGGATGGAGAGTAAAGAGAAAAATAGGAATTTTGGTCACAATTTATCAATCTATCCCACATTTATTATTTATCTCATATATATATATATATATATATATATATATATATATATATATATATATATATATATATATATATATATATATATATATATGCCATGTTTCTCATCCCCCATGCTGAATCTGACACGTATTCTGCCGTGAAATCCATGTAAAATTCGATTTCTATTATTTCAGATCAATCTGATAGCCAAAAATAATGTGACGCTTCATTATGTCAAAATCATCTCGGGATACACCCATTGATTTAGTTTTTTTTTGTTTTTTTTTTAATCCACAGAGAATTTTTTCACACAAATTAGGTCTTAAACGCTTCCTATTTTAATAATTCGAATACAAGGGTATTTTTTTGGTGCGTTTCAAATAGGTGATGTCACTGTTTTGTCGACAGTGAGGCTTCGGGAATCCGGGACGAGGATTTGCCTCACGGAAATGGGATAATTCATTAGCAAAATCGTAAATATTGGAATTTTTGACCTGTATTTTGTGTTGTATTTTTCAGAGCAAAAATATAAGCCAATAGATGGGAATTTTGTAGTAAAAAAAAAAGTACCTGACATATTATATATATATATATATATATATATATATATATATATATATATATATATAAAATCTCTAATGCTCCACTTATCTATGAAGGAAGACTAAAGATTGCAGAGGAGAACATACAAAATGGCTTCCTGTCCCCATACATATTAGGCTACGTTCACAACAGGTTTTCTAGTTACATTTAGACTATATAAGCTCTTGACCAGCGATGGGCGTGACTCAAGCACTTGCCATTTGAATACCGGCGGTTGACAAAGTTGGATGCAGCCCTAGGGAGCCCTGGAAAACATGGATACAACCATAGGCTATGTTTACACTACGTAAGAACCAAAGTGATCACGGCCATTGTTGATCACGGCCGTGATTGCTATGGTACTTATGTAGTGCTTCCGCTGAGGGAATCCCGGCTGGGATCCCTAGTGGAGAAACTGACGTATCAGTTTTCTGTGGCCGCTATTCACTGAATAGCGGCTGCAGAAAACCCTGTCAGTTCACACAATGGTGCTCTTGCCGCACGCTCAATTGTGAGCAGCGGGGAGTTCGAATGCGGTTCGGATGCGCTTGCATCCGAATTCAGTGGCAGTAAAGATCATCCGGCCAGGATGATCTTTCCTGACGCCAACCGTCCCGTGACCCAATCGGGTCACGGAACGGCAGGTCTCTTACACCATGTGAACATGGCCATAGGCTGTATCCATGTTTTCCAGGAATCCCCAGTGCTGCATTCAACTTTGTCAGCCACCGGTATATAAATTCCATACAGGGTGTTTATTTGGTCTCTGGTCGCTGAACCTACCATACCCCTGAAAGACTTTGTCTATGAGGGAATGGATGGGTGTTCACTTGCACACGTGGGGCGTTACTACTGAAGAAACCCACCTGGTGTGTGCACTAAATGGAATTGGAAAATTGTTGGCAGAAAAGGACCACCTCATCCATCTAGTCTGCCCTTTTAGTATTTCTTTTCATATTATCTTAGAGTAAGATATTATGTGGACAGAGCGATTCTGGGCCTCCATTGCAGATTATGACACAGGAAGAATATTCTAGCTTCTACATGCATTAGAGATAGGCGGACTTCGAGAATGTTCGGGTTTGTCCGAACCTAAATTCTCAGCATTTGATTACTGATGACTGAAGAAGTTGGATGCAGCCCTAGGGAGTCCCGGAAAACATGCATACAGCCATAGGCTATATCCATGTTTTCCAGACAGCCTGCTTCCAACTTCTGCAGCCACCTGTTATCAAATACAGAGAGTTTGGGCTTGGACAAACGCAAACATGCTCAAAATTCACTCACCTGTAGTCACTTCATATCTCTCTGAGAACAATAGATCAGGCAGTTGAAATCTATCATGCCCAAATCTCTCCCCAAAAGTTTGAGGCCACAATACACATGATCTGCAGGTTTGGTCTATCCATGTCTATTGTGTTAGGAGTTTGTAAGTCATTGGAATCCATGAGCGCTTTAACCCTTTGAGGACCAGGCCCAAAATGACCCAGTGGACCGCGCAAATTTTGATCTTAGTGTTTTCGTTTTTCCCTCCTCCCCTTCTAAGAGGTCTAGCACTATCAGTTTTCTATCTACAGGCCATGTAAGTGCTTGTTTTTTACAGGAATAGTTGTACTGTGTAATGGCGTCATTTATTTTACCATGACATGTATGATGGAATTCCAAATATATTATTTATGAAGATATAAATAGGTGAAATCGTAAAAAAGAATGCAATATGGTAACTTTTGGGGGGTTCCTGTGTCTACGTAATGCACTATATGGTAAAAGTGACATGATATTATTATTCTATAGGTCAGTCCGAACACAACCATATGCAGGTTACACAGATTCTCTAATGTTATATATATTTTTTTTTTGGCAATTAAATATTAATAAAATGGGCCTATTGTGACCCTTATAACAGTTTTATTTTTTCACCTACGGGGCTGTATGGGGTGTCATTTTTTCCGCCATGATCTCTAGTTTTTATTAATACCATATTTGTGAAGATCAGACGTTTTGATGACTTTTTATTGATTTTTTAAAATATATAATGTAACATAAAATCGGTAATCCGCGCACTTTTTTCCCTCTTTTCGTGTACGCCGTTCACCGATAACAATGACGCTTGTTATATTTTAATAGATCGGACAATTACGCATGCTACGGTATATTATATGTTTATCTATTTATTTATTTTTATGTGTTTTATTTATATAATAGGATAGGGGGGGTTATTTCAACTTTTATTGGGGGAGGGGTTTTGGGGTAGTGTAATAGTGTTTTGAACTTTTTTTTTTTTTTTTACACATTTGAAGTCCCTTTGGGGGACTTTTACATTCACTAGTTTGATTTCTACACTGATGATTGCTATGCCATAGGCATAGCATTGATCAGTGTTATCGGCGATCTGCTCATTGAGCCTGCCTGTGCAGGCTTAGTGCAGCAGATCGCCGATCGGACCGCATGGAGGCAGGTGAGAGACCTCCGGCGGTCCGTTTCAACGATCGGTAAGTGACAGGGGACTCCCCCTGTCACTTACTTAAACGCCGCGGCGTTTAAGGGGTTAATGGCACACGGCAGCGTGATCGCTGCAGCATGTCATTACCGGTGAGGTCCCGGCTGCTCACTGCAGCCGGCCCCCACCTCCTATCATAGCGGGAGAACCACCCAGGACGTACAGTTACGTCCAGGGTCGTCTGGGGACAGACTTCCATGACGTAACCCTACGTCCTGGGTCGTCCAGGGGTTAAAGGGGTTATCCAGCTGGGGGGCACTTTTTTGGGGGGACTGGGGAGGAGGTGGCTGAAATAAAAGACGGCCACTTACCTCCCCGGTTCCAGCGGCGGGTCCCGCATCACGTCGTTCCGGTGCCCGGTTCCCGGACGCTTCCGGGTGTCTGACGCCGCCTGAGACGCTACGTCTCAGGGCCGCTCAGCCACTCATTGAAGGAGGCGGGATCTGAGCGGACCTCAAACAGATCCCGCCTCCTTCACAGAGTGGCTGAGCGGCCCTGAGACATAGCGTCTCGGGCGGCGTCAGACACCCGGAAGCGGCCGGGAACCAGGCAACGGAGCGCCATGATGCGGGACCCGCCGCTGGAACCGGGGAGGTAAGTGGCCGTCTTTTATTTCAGCCACCTCCTCCCTGGTCCCCCCAAAAAAGTGCCCCCACGCTGGAGCACCCCTTTAAGTGCCCATTTTATGACAGTAAATATCACTTAGGGCTTTCTTTTTTTAATTTCTTTTTTTCTGTTTTTAGGAAACTCATTAGGGGGTGCACTGAACCTGGAAGACCTGCAATTCCAGGTAAATGCCTGGAGAGGACAGAGCAAGCTCTTTTTCCATCTCCCTGTTCTAAAAATCCATTTAATATATAGGGGACGTATCAGATATTAAACTGATAAAAACAGATACTTCACTTGATCTTAGCCAAAAGGCAGAGAAGCAATCACTTACGGCTTTCTGTCATCTAGGAAGAAATGTAAGAATGGAATTAACTCAACCCTAGGCTGTCGACAATATGGACACAATACACAGAAAAGTATCTAATGTGTATGGCTATTGTAAACAAAACAAGTATTCAGGGAGTATTAATGTAATATAAGAAAGCTTATGCACATGCTGTGGAGTAGTGCCACCATGATGGTAGACATGTGCCAGCCTTACCAGCATCCAAAAACATGACTAATCATGCTGAACTGACCACCGAGCTCGATTTGAAAACTGAAAAACACTCAAAATTATTTGCAGTAAATGCATCAAAATTTGTTCAAACTGGAATAACGTTTTAAAGCCAGTGCAGAATAATATGAAGTGTAGGCCAAATCTGGCCATACACATAACAGATCAGCCCCAATCCTCTGTAAACAGGTCAGCTGAGCGTACATATTGTCCGAGGGAAGAAAGACGCTGCCGCACTATTCTCCCTGAGAACAAATGACACGTCAAGATTCTTCTCTCCCCTAACTTCTTCCATCTGAAAAAAAAAAAGTTGTATACATAAGGTTGTTGGTCAGTCCCGCTGAATTCAGTGTTAATCCAATCTGTACAGCCTTATTAGTGTCGGAATCAGGGTGATTTAATAGAAATTATTGGAAAATTGCAGTCATTTTTATTTTGTTTTATTTTACTTTTTATTTTTTGCATTGTTTATTTTGGCATTTTTTAAATAAATTTTTTATGTGGTCAGATGTTTATTGTATATGAATAGTGAATTATGAAACACTTTTTTTTCCATATTGTTATTATTTCTTTAATTAAAGCTGTAGATGTGGCGTTTTTTTCAGACTTTTGGCAATTTTTTTGCTTTTTTTTCTTGATTAAATAAACAAATGTGTTTTTTGGGGGGTGATGGGAGGCTTTTAACATTACAAAGAGTGTATGTGTATATATATATATATATATATATATATATATATATATATATATATATAGTAAAATCACACAATTTGTCTTAGGATAAACAGAACAGAAAAATTGCCAAAAATGCCACAAATGCATAAATGAAACTTAGGTAATATTACAAAGAAACGATAGCATTTTATCATGCAATTTGTTTTGGGGGGGAAATATGAAAAAACTATTTTGGGTGACAGAGATCGGGAGTGACAACCCACCTAAAACACCTAAAATAACCATCTGCTTCAAAGGTAGCACAATGGAAAACTAGAGCATTTTCTCAGTGCAGCCAGTTGTAATATGTTCCAGTTTATTAGGGGACATGCTGAGAATGGCCGCTGCCTATAACTCACAGCAGTTGAATTATATGACTATAATCTCTGTTTATACATATAAAATATTGTTACTATGCAGCCTGCTGTTATCTTTATATTTTGTAGTTGGAGTTTGCAATATAATTGTTTTATTATACAGCGGTAGATTAATATATAGCAATATTCTCAAATGATCTAGAGTGCGGTGGACTGTATATAATACGTAAGCCCTATGTGTGTTATATTAAGTGGCATAAACTGTATAGAAAAAATATCCTACACGATGAAAACTATATATTCATTATCACATGGTATATAAATGTGTATAATTGAAGCATTACTATATATCATAATAGATGCAGGATTATATTGTATATTATGCATATTATACCACATCACATGATGTAAACTAAATTGAGGGACAAAATGTGTATATCACATGCATTATTAAACTGTATGCATAAATTCTGTGCACTGTATGTAAGACGTAACTATAGCTATAACAGTAGGCTATATAACCGTAATAAATTGCATTGCAGTAAACTGTATATAATAAGTGGATTTATATACATGTACATTCTACAACATGCTATAAATAATTTTCTTTTTAAAAGTGTGAATTATTATCAAACTTTGCTGTGAGGTGTGTGTAATGTGTGGATTATTATACAGCTTGCTATAACCTGTATATATTATGCATACTATTATACATGTTTGTAAAATGTGGATTTTACGTAGCATGTCACAAGCTATATAATGTGCGTATAATACTACATGCCGCAAACTATAGAATGTGCATATAATACTACATGCTGTGTACTATATATAATGTGCATGTAATAAATAATACATGCTGTGTACTATATATGTGTATAATATAATGCTACATGCTGTGTACTATATAATGTGCATATGATAAATAATACATGCTGTGTACTATATAATGTGCATATAATACTACATGCTGTTTACTATATATAATACTACATGCTCTGCACTATAATACTACATGCTGTAAGCTTTATATAATGTACATATAATACTACATGCTGTGAGCTATATATAATGTACATATAATAAATACTACATGCTGTGTACTATATATAATGTGTATAATACTACATGCTGTGCACTATATATAATGTACATATAATAAATACTACATGCTGTGTACTATATATAATAAACATATAATACTACATGCTGTGCACTATAACACTACATGCTGTAAGCTATATATAATGTACATATAAATACTACATGCTGTGAACTATATATAATGTGTGTATAATATACTACACGCTGTGTACTATATTTAATGTGTATAATATACTACATGCTGTGTACTATATTCAATGTGTGTATAATATAATACTACATGCTGTGTACTATATATAATGTACATATAATAAATAATACATGCTGTGTACTATATATAATGTGTGTATAATGTAATACTATATGCTGTGTATAATATATAATGTACATATAATATACTACTTGCTGTGAGCTATTTATAATGTGTATAATACTACATGCTGTGCACTATATATAATAATTATAAATAATACATGCTGTGTACTATATATAATGTACATGTAATCAATACTACATGCTGTGTACTATATATAATATACATATAATATACTACATGCTGTGTACTATATATAATGTACATATAATAAATACTACATACTGTGTACTATATATAATGTACATATAATATAATACTACATGTTGTGAGCTATATATAATGTACATATAATATAATACATGCTGTGTATAATATATAATGTACATATAATATAATACTACATGTTGTGTATAATATATAATGTACATATAATAAATACTACATGTTGTGTATAATATATATTGTACATATAATATAATACTACATGTTGTGAGCTATATATAATGTACATATAATATACTACATGCTGTGTACTATATATAATGTACATATAATATAATACTACATGCTGTGTATAATATATAATGTCCATATAATATACTACATGCTGTGTATAATATATAATGTACATATAATACTACATACTGAACTATATAGAAAAGATAAATCATATGCACATTGCTGTAAACTGCATAAAGTGTACAATATTATAATCTGTGCTGAATACTGTATGTAATATATTCATACTGTAAATTGTTGCTGAGATGTCTATTATACCCCGCACATGCTGTACACTGTATATCATATATCCATTATATGACTTCATTCTGTAAACTGTAAATGCCCTGTGCATTTTATACTGTATACATTTTATATTACACGTCTGTAATTATACCTACTTTGTATATAACATGGGCATTTTAGACTAAACTATGTAAATAATATGCAAATTACTGTATGTTATCATTTTCCTATATCCGTTGTATATGAGCAGTGTATATCACATATGCATCATTTCTCCTTATGCAGTACGCAGTATATACGTGTGTTACTCCACCCTGTATACATCATGTGTATTATTCTACCGCATGTGGTATATGTTGTACCAGTATTATTCCTCCTTCTCACACAGTATATCACATGTACATTATTCTGCCTCATGATGAATACTGTATATCACATCTGCATTATCCCCCCTCATGCGGTATACTATATACCACATGTGTATTGTACATTTGTATACCTGACGCCATAAATAGCTGACACCTATAACAATTTATGTATAATCTGCAATCTGGTGCACAGTGTAAGTGGCTAAACCAGTTGCTGCTCCTGTCGGTCCCTGCTGCCTCAGGTCTCCTTACTGTACACATCATTACTAATGATTAACCTGGCAGCGTGGCAGGAAATTCTTTGTGCCAGCCAAGCCATGTGTTATACTCCGATTCACATGTAATTCTGCAGACTATGGTGCCAGCACAGCAGGCTGGCGGTATATACATAATAGAAGTACCTGCAGTGTATATGTACTGTACATAAAGCATATATATAAATTATTACTCTTTATAATCTGTATATGTTGTATACATCTTTTTACTCTTTACTCATGTTATATGTTAATCTCCAGATAGACGGTGTAATTCAGTATATAATAAGCCCTAGCATTAAATGACAAGCTATAAAAAGCTGAGCTGCTGTATAATATAGCGTGCAGAGGGTGCTGTGTCATCATTTATACTGGAAGTGCTGGACTAGGTCACCGCTGCTGCTGCTGAATGCTGATTCTGCAGGGTAGTTATACTGGGAGCAGATAGAATACAGCCCACTGTATGCATTATATACTCTGGGAATGCTAGATAGCAATATACTGGGGTGTAGGGCTGGGAATATAATAGGAATGACTGGGAAGTGCTGGATATCACTATATATTGGGGTGTAGGGCTGGGAATATAATGGGAATGACTGGGCAGTGCTGGATATCACTATATATTGGGGTGTAGGGCTGGGAATATAATAGGAATAACTGGGAAGTGCTGGATATCACTATATATTGGGGTGTAGGGCTGGGAATTTAATGGGAATGACTGGGAAGTGCTGGAAATTACTATATATTGGGGTGTAGGGCTGGGAATATAATAGGAATAACTGGGAAGTGCTGGATATCACTATATATTGGGGTGTAGGGCTGGGAATATAATGGGAATGATTGGGAAGTGCTGGATAGCAATATACTGGGGTGTAGGGCTGGGAATATAATGGGAATAACTGGGCAGTGCTGGGTTTCTATATATTGGGGTGTAGGGCTGGGAATATAATGGGAATAACTGGGAAGTGCTGGATATCACTATATATTGGGGTGTAGGGCTGGGAATATAATGGGAATAACTGGGAAGTGCTGGGTATCACTATATATTGGGGTGAAGGGCTGGGAATATAATGGGAATAACTGGGAAGTGCTGGGTATCACTATATATTGGGGTGAAGGGCTGGGAATATAATGGGAATAACTGGGAAGTGCTGGATATCACTATATATTGGGGTGAAGGGCCGGGAATATAATGGGAATAACTGGGAAGTGCTGGATATCACTATATATTGGGGTGAAGGGCCGGGAATATAATGGGAATAACTGGGAAGTGCTGGATATCACTATATATTGGGGTGAAGGGCCGGGAATATAATGGGAATAACTGGGAAGTGCTGGATATCACTATATATTGGGGTGAAGGGCTGGGAATATAATGGGAATAACTGGGAAGTGCTGGGTTTCTATATATTGGGGTGTAGGGCTGGGAATATAATGGGAATAACTGGGCAGTGCTGGATATCACTATATATTGGGGTGTAGGGCTGGGAATATAATGGGAATGACTGGGCAGTGCTGGATATCACTATATATTGGGGTGTAGGGCTGGGAATATAATGGGAATGACTGGGCAGTGCTGGATATCACTATATATTGCATAAATATGCACTACAGGACTGTATATACTTGGCATGAACACTCTAGAAGGCTATGTTCACACAACTTTTTTCAGCTCCGTTTAAAATGACGTCCGTTATTTTGAGTCTAAAATAACAGACGTTTTTCAAAGCCTGGCATCCCCTTAGTGCACTGACTGGTGTTTGTACATTATTCTAGTTTGGTTACTAATTGGCCTTTGGTTGCGGCTTAATTGAAAAATCCATTGAATTTAATAGTAAAAACGGAGAAAGAACGGTGACAAAAGAAGAACTGTGTGTGAACAACTAATAAAAAACGTCCGAAAATAATGTTCATGTTCATTATTTTGACGTCCGCGGCAAAAACGTCCGTTTTTCAATGCATTGTGTGCATAGGACGTCCGTCTTCCCATTGACTTCAATGCAATTGCATTGAAGTCAGTTAAATTGCTGCAAAAACTGACGTTTTTTTAAATAGTGCAATCAGACGTTTTTTCTCCATTTTTGACGTTGTGTGAACATAGCCGAATTGTGTATACTGGGAACAGCTAATACTGTGTACAGTGCAAGGCGGTGTATACAGGGAATGACCATACCATGACCATACGATGGTATATACTGGGAATGATATGTAGTGCAGGATGGTAAATACTATGAATTATATATAGTAAAGGGTAGTATATACTGGGAATATGTAGTGCAGGATGGTATGTAGTGTATGATGGTATATACTGGGAATGATAAGTAGTGCATGATGGTATATACTGGGAATGATAAGTAGTGCATGATGGTATATACTGGGAATGCTATGTAGTGCAGGATGTTATATAATAGGAATTATATATATTAAAAAATGGTATATACTGGGAATATGTAGTGCAAAAATTTTATATACTGGAAATTATATTTAGCCAAATGTAACATATACTGGGAATTACCAGGCAGTACAGGATGGTACTGTTTAGGCAGGGAATGTGTGTGCTGTACAGTATAATATAATACTGCCAGTATCTATGTAGTGCAGAATAGTCTATGTACTGCAGCATAGAATAGACTGGGTATGACTATACTAGGAACAACCATACAGTATACACTGAAAATGACTATGCAGTGTAATACACTATATACAGTACTAAGAATGTCCATGCAGTGCAGGGTGGTACAGTATAGTGAGGGGATGTCTGTGCAGTACAGGCTATACTGTATATTATATATAGAGAGAGAATGTCCATATCCTACAGGACAGCAGATATTTAGAATGACTGTTCAGTGGAGTGTACAGTATAGGCAGGGGATGTCTGTGCAGTACAGGGTAGTGTATACAGGCTGTGCCCATGCAGTGCAGGCTGGTTTATACCAGAGGTGGCAGGCACTGCTGGCAGATCCTGGAGGGCACTGCCATATAGTGCACTGTAACTGATTACATTATATACAGTGCCCAGAGCTCAGCTTACTGCATACTGTCACTCTCAATACTGTACCCGCATTGTATATAGTGTATATGTGATGTCACAGTCTCCTAATACTGTACCCACATTGTATATTGTGTATATGTGATGTCACAGTCTCCTAATACTGTACCCACATTGTATATAGTGTATATGTGATGTCAGTCTCCTAATACTGTACCCACATTGTATATAGTGTATATGTGATGTCACAGTCTCCTCTCCATACTGTACCCGCATTGTATATAGTGTATATGTGATGTCACAGTCTCCTAATACTGTACCCACATTGTATATTGTGTATATGTGATGTCACAGTCTCCTAATACTGTACCCACATTGTATATAGTGTATATGTGATGTCAGTCTCCTAATACTGTACCCACATTGTATATAGTGTATATGTGATGTCACAGTCTCCTCTCCATACTGTACCCGCATTGTATATAGTGTATATGTGATGTCACAGTCTCCTATATCCAGACTATATATACTGTATCCGCATTGTATATAGTGTATATGTGATGTCACAGTCTCCTCTCCATACTGTACCCACATTGTATATAGTGTATATGTGATGTCACAGTCTCCTCTCCATACTGTACCCACATTGTATATAGTGTATATGTGATGTCACAGTCTCCTCTCCATACTGTACCCACATTGTATATAGTGTATATGTGATGTCACAGTCTCCTCTCCATACTGTACCCACATTGTATATAGTGTATATGTGATGTCAGTCTCCTCTCCATACTGTACCCACATTGTATATAGTGTATATGTGATGTCACAGTCTCCTATATCCAGGCTGTATATACAGTACCCACATTGTATATAGTGTATATGTGATGTCACAGTCTCCTATATCCAGGCTGTATATACAGTACCCACATTGTATATAGTGTATATGTGATGTCACAGTCTCCTATATCCAGGCTGTATATACAGTACCCACATTGTATATAGTGTATATGTGATGTCACAGTCTCCTCTCCATACTGTACCCGCATTGTATATAGTGTATATGTGATGTTAGTCTCCTCTCCATACTGTACCCACATTGTATATAGTGTATATGTGATGTCACAGTCTCCTATATCCAGGCTGTATATACAGTACCCACATTGTATATAGTGTATATGTGATGTCACAGTCTCCTCTCCATACTGTACCCACATTGTATATAGTGTATATGTGATGTCACAGTCTCCTATATCCAGGCTGTATATACTGTACACACATTGTATAAAGTGTATATGTGATGTCACAGTCTCCTATATCCAGGCTGTATATACTGTACCCGCGTTGTATATAGTGTATGTGATGTCACAGTCTCCTCTCCATACTGTACTTACATTGTATATAGTGTATATGTGATGTCACAGTCTCCTATATCCAGACTATATATACTGTATCCGCATTGTATATAGTGTATATGTGATGTCACAGTCTCCTCTCCATACTGTACCCACATTGTATATAGTGTATATGTGATGTCACAGTCTCCTATATCCAGGCTGTATATACAGTACCCACATTGTATATAGTGTATATGTGATGTCACAGTCTCCTATATCCAGGCTGTATATACAGTACCCACATTGTATATAGTGTATATGTGATGTCACAGTCTCCTATATCCAGGCTTTATATACTGTATCCGCATTGTATATAGTGTATATGTGATGTCACAGTCTCCTATATCCAGGCTTTATATACTGTATCCGCATTGTATATAGTGTATATGTGATGTCACAGTCTCCTCTATGTACTGTATCTGCATTGTGTATATGAGTTGTTGCAGTCTCCTCTCCTATATAATGTATCTGCATTGTGTATATGAGATGTGGAAGGCTTCTTACCTTGCTCATTGGTGGCTCCTCTGCCCATAGCTCCCCAGCCTACAGCTATCCACCTATATAATATATTATATATACTGTATTCTCTCCTCTGGGCTGATGCTTCTCTACTTGCAGCAGTTTGGAAACTTGTGAGTCTGTGAAATGAAAGGAATGAAGCCCGTGCTGCCCCCAGAGCTGAGGAGCCACAGACCAGGCTAAGCCGTCCGCTTCTTATACTCAGCTGTAATACTACAGTATATCATACTCCGTGTATAATCCTATATAGCTGCCCTCCTGGACTGTAATACTACAGTATATCATACTCCGTGTATAATCCTATATAGCTGCCCTCCTGGACTGTAATACTACAGTATATCATACTCCGTGTATAATCCTATATAGCTGCCCTCCTGGACTGTAATACTACAGTATATCATACTCCGTGTATAATCCTACTGTATATAGCTGCCCTCCTGGACTGTAATACTACAGTATATCATACTCCGTGTATAATCCTATATAGCTGCCCTCCTGGACTGTAATACTACAGTATATCATACTCCGTGTATAATCCTATATAGCTGCCCTCCTGGACTGTAATACTACAGTATATCATACTCCGTGTATAATCCTACTGTATATAGCTGCCCTCCTGGACTGTAATACTACAGTATATCATACTCCGTGTATAATCCTATATAGCTGCCCTCCTGGACTGTAATACTACAGTATATCATACTCCGTGTATAATCCTATATAGCTGCCCTCCTGGACTGTAATACTACAGTATATCATACTCCGTGTATAATCCTACTGTATATAGCTGCCCTCCTGGACTGTAATACTACAGTATATCATACTCCGTGTATAATCCTATATAGCTGCCCTCCTGGACTGTAATACTACAGTATATCATACACAGTGTATAATCCTATATAGCTGCCCTCCTGGACTGTAATACTACAATATATCCTACAGTATATAATCCTATATAGCTGCCCTCCTGGACTGTAATACTACAATATATCCTACAGTATATAATCCCATATTCATAGCTGCCCTCCTGGACTGTAATACTACAGTATATCATACACTGTGTATAATCCCATATGGCTGCCCTCCTGGACTGTAATACTACAATATAATATACACAGGGTATAATCCCTGCACACCACATCCCATACAGTAATGCTGCACCACACTTGGAGGTGCCGGGGCTGTTACATGGTCTATAGAGCAGATATATACAATGTGACTTATTATATTATTTAGACATTTCTGTGGATTATATTTAGTGTTAGTCACAGGAACATAGATAGATAGGTAGGAGAAACATAGATAGGAAATACATAGATAGATAGATAATAGATAGGTAGGAGAAACATAGATAGGAAATACATAGATAGATAGATAATAGATAGGTAGGAGAAACATAGATAGGAAATACATAGATAGATAGATAATAGATAGGAAATATCAAGATAAATAGATAGGAGATAGATAGATAGTTGAGAGTTGGATGTGAGGAGGAAAGTATAGATGATAAAAGAAGGAAAGAAAGATGATGAGAGAAAGGTAGATAAGAGGAAAACATAGATATGGATGGATACATAGGAGATGCAGTGTATGCAGAGGGGCCGGTGCAGTGTATATACAGTACAGTGTATGCAGAGGGGCCGGTGCAGTGTATATACAGTGCAGTGTATGCAGAGGGGCCGGTGCAGTGTATATACAGTGCAGTGTATGCAGAGGGGTCGGTGCAGTGTATGTACAGTGCAGTGTATGCAGAGGGGCCGGTGCAGTGTATGTACAGTGCAGTGTATGCAGAGGGGCCGGTGCAGTGTATGTACAGTGCAGTGTATACAGAGGGGCCGGTGCAGTGTATGTACAGTGCAGTGTATGCAGAGGGGCCGGTGCAGTGTATGTACAGTGCAGAGTATGCAGAGGGGCCGGTGCAGGGTATGTACAGTGCAGTGTATACAGAGGGGCCGGTGCAGTGTATGTACAGTGCAGTGTATACAGAGGGGCCGATGCAGTGTATGTACAGTGCATTGTATGCAGAGGGGCCGGTGCAGTGTATGTACAGTGCCGTGTATACAGAGGGGCCGGTGCAGTGTATGTACAGTGTCGTGTATACAGAGGGGCCGGTGCAGTGTATGTACAGTGCCGTGTATACAGAGGGGTCGGTGCAGTGTATATACAGTGCAGTGTATGCAGAGGGGCCGGTGCAGTGTATGTACAGTGTTGTGTGTACAGAGGGGCCGGTGCAGTGTATGTACAGTGCAGTGTATGCAGAGGGGCCGGTGCAGTGTATACAGAGGGGCCGGTGCAGTGTATGTACAGTGCAGTGTATGCAGAGGGGCCGGTGCAGTGTATGTACAGTGCAGTGTATGCAGAGGGGCCGGTGCAGTGTATGTACAGTGCAGTGTATACAGAGGGGCCGGTGCAGTGTATATACAGTGCAGTGTATGCAGAGGGGCCGGTGCAGTGTATGTACAGTGCAGTGTATGCAGAGGAGCCGGTGCAGTGTATGTACAGTGCCGTGTATGCAGAGGGGCCGGTGCAGTGTATGTACAGTGCCGTGTATGCAGAGGAGCCGGTGCAGTGTATGTACAGTGCAGTGTATACAGAGGGGCCGGTGCAGTGTATGTACAGTGCAGTGTATACAGAGGGGCCGGTGCAGTGTATGCAGAGGGGCCGGTGCAGTGTATGTACAGTGCAGTGTATGCAGAGGGGCCGGTGCAGTGTATGTACAGTGCAGTGTATGCAGAGGGGCCGGTGCAGTGTATGTACAGTGCCGTGTATGCAGAGGGGCCGGTGCAGTGTATGTACAGTGCCGTGTATGCAGAGGGGTCGGTGCAGTGTATGTACAGTGCAGGGTGTGCTCGGCCTCCATGGCCTGGGGCTCTGGCTGTAATTAATGAGGCTCGTTACATGCGGCCTCTCTCTATTACACCACTAATTGGCTTTGCCAGAGTTCAGGTCCCTTTGATGATAATGCGGGGACAATGATATATTGTGGGAGCAGTAACTAATCCCTGTACATTACAGCCCGGCCGGGGGTCATTACTGCTGTGTTATATAGAGCGGGGGTCTCCTATGTGTCTGCACTCTACATAACTACACAGCACATCCTCATACTACATCTATCTATCTATCTCCTATCTATCTATTATCTATCTATCTATCTATCTATCTATCTATCTATCTCCTATCTATTATCTATCTATCTATCTCCTATCTATCTATCTATCTCCTATCTATCTATCTATCTATCTATCTATCTATCTCCTATCTATCTATCTATCTATCTATCTATCTCCTATCTATTATCTATCTATCTATCTCCTATCTATCTATCTATCTATCTCCTATCTATCTATCTATCTATCTATCTATCTATCTATCTATCTATCTCCTATCTATTATCTATCTATTATCTATCTATCTATCTCCTATCTATCTATCTCCTATCTATCTCCTATCTATCTCCTATCTATCTATCTATCTCCTATCTATCTATCTCCTATCTATCTTCTATCTATCTCCTATCTATCTCCTATCTATCTATCTATCTATCTCCTATCTATCTATCTCCTATCTATCTATCTATCTTCTATCTATCTCCTATCTATCTATCTATCTATCTATCTATCTATCTATCTATCTCCTATCTATTATCTATCTATTATCTATCTATCTATCTCCTATCTATCTATCTCCTATCTATCTCCTATCTATCTATCTATCTATCTATCTATCTATCTATCTATCTCCTATCTATCTATCTATCTATCTATCTATCTATCTATTATCTATCTATCTCCTATCTATCTATCTATCTATCTATCTTCTATCTATCTATCTATCTATCTATCTATCTATCTATCTATCTATCTATCCCCTATCTATCTATCTATCTTCTATCTATTATCTATCTATTATCTATCTATTTATCTTATATCTATCTATCATCAATATAGATAATAGATATATGATTGATTGATTGAGAGATAGATAGATAGATGAAGAGAGATAGATAGATAGATAGATAGATAGGGGATAGATAGATAGATGAATAGAGAAGAGATAGATAGATAGATATGTAACAGAAAAGCTAAGCAGCACTGCTCAAAAATATTCGGGTGCCAGCGGTCCTGGATCCTGACCACAGATCGTTCCCAAATAGCAAATAGATAATCCATGGCACTCACGGGGTTAAACGGTGAAAAAAGTAAGTGATTTATTGCAGCATTCCAAAACAAGACACTACGTTTCGGTAACCTCACGTTACCATCCTCAAGGATGGTAACGTGAGGTTACCGAAACGTTGTGTCTTGTTTTGGAATGCTGCAATAAATCACTTACTTTTTTCACCGTATAACCCTGTGAGTGCCATGGATTATCTATTTGCTAGATAGATAGATAGATAGATAGATAGATAGATAGATAGGAGATAGGAGATAGATAGAGAGAGAGAGAGAGAGAGAGATAGATAGATAGATAGATAGGAGATAGATAGATAGGAGATAGATAATAGATAGATAGATAGGAGATAGATAGATAGATAGATAGATAGATAGATAGATAGATAGATAGATAATAGATAGATAGCAGATAGGAGATAGATAGATGATAGATAGATAGATAGATAGATAGATAGATAGATAGGAGATAGATAGATAGGAGATAGATAGATAGGAGATAGATAATAGATAGATAGCAGATAGGAGATAGATAGAGAGATAGATAGATAGATAGATAGATAGAGATAGATTGATAGATAGGAGATAGATAGATAGATAGATAGATAGATAGATAGATAGGAGATAGAGAGAGAGAGATAGATAGATAGATAGCTGACCGACACCTTCCTATCCATTCATCGGAGGAGGGAATGTCCTCTAGGAGGAAGACCATACATACAGGACAGAGAGGTTCCCTACACATAATATATAGAGGATTTCCTGTATATCCTCTGATGAGTGTCACCAGCCACAGTACATAGCTCTGCTAACTATTAACTAATAGTATTATTTTTTTTATTATTATTGTTATTATTATCATCATTATTATTTTGTGCTTCTTTTATACCTTCCTTCCTATTCCTTTTGCTGTAAATATTCACAGACAGCAGCTTCTACACTAGTGGAGAAGAGCTCAACTATTGTGGCTGTATATAGTATATGTGTAATGTATATAGTGCTCAGGAGTGTGCTCATATTGTAGTAGCTGAATATACTCCCTACCTGTGTGCTTTATATCTATTTACTGTATATATACAGTATATCCCCTTGACTTGCCTCTTCATTTTTTAAGTAATGTACTATATATATACAGTATATATATCTATACCCCTTCTCCTCCTCTTCCTTTTCTTCAGTAATATTCATACTGTATATTTATATATCCCCTTTAGTTGTCCCCTCCTCCTCTTCAGTAACATATATACACAGTATATATCTATATCCTCCTCCTCTTCAGTAATGTATATACACAGTATATATCTATATCCTCCTCCTCTTCAGTAATGTATAAACACAGTATAGATCTATATCCTCGTCTTCAATAATGTATATACACAGTGTATATATATATATATATATATATATATATATATATATATATATATATATATGTATATCTATATCCCCTTCCTTCTCCTTTTCTTTGGTCTTTTCTCTTTTTACAGCTGTGAAATATTTTAGCGATAAAGCGAGAACATGAAAGCAACTTCTTGGTGTTTATGTGACCAGAGCCATAAAAGCGGCTTTATAGAGCGTGCAGTGCGGCTGCGGGGATTACAGCTTATAGTATAGCGGGTCAACAGCCCGGCAGAGCTGTCATGGGGTCATTTTAAAGGGTTACACGCCCCTTACTGCCCTCACTTCAGAATACAATCAGATATAGATAGTATCCCACCATTCCTGTCATTTATATACATATATAGTAGCCTTTCCTATCAAGCAGGGTCAGAGAAGGGAAACACACAGGGAGGAAATTTTCCCTCGGAGTACCAGCTGCCGCCTCTAGGGGGAGCGCCTCTCTCTCCTTTGTTGGATAGAGAACTGACTGTCATAGAGAAGAATATTTTGGTTGTGGTTCCCTCCCCAACCTATTTTAAATCACATTTTTAGTGGCAAATATATAATCTTACCATAAGGGGGTGCAGTAAAAAAATGTATCCATTAGTTCAAGTCAGGTAGAAATGAGTGATGACAATTTGCAATGTTAAAGGGGCACTTCGGCGAAAATCTTTTTCTTTCAAATTAGCTGGTTTCAGAAAGTTATATAGATTTGTAATTTACTCCTATTTAAAAATCTCAAGTCTTCCAGTACTTATCAGCTGCCGTATGTTCTGCGGGAAGTGGTATATTCTTTCAGTGCTCTCTGCTGTCATGTCAGGAACTGTCCAGAGTAGTAACAAATCCCCGTAGAAAACCTCTCCTGCTCTGGACAGTTCCTGACATGGACAGAGGTGGCAGCAGAGAGCGCTGTGCCAGACTATAAAGAATACCTGCAGGACATACAGCAGCTGATAAATACTGGACGGCTGGAGATTTTCAAATAAAAGCAATTTACAAATCAATATAACTTTGGGAAACCAGTTAATTTGAAAGAAAAAAGATGTCCCTGGAGTACCCCTTAAAGCTTTTTATTAAAGGGGGAAAAATAGCTGTTCCTTCAAAAAAAAAAAAAAAAACCTGCACCACACCTGTGCTCAGGTTATGTGTGGTACTACAACTCAGTGCCATTCACTGCAATAGTAATGAGCTGCTGTTCCCAACCTAAACTGAGGTCAGGCGTTGCTCTGGTTCTGGAAGGAAGAAGCCACGTTTTTGTAAACCTGGATAATCCCTTTAAATGATTTTTGTTGCGTTATTCCTCAGTTATTTCTCCTGGGAATGTATGAATAAACTGACAACTGGGTGTTACCCTTTACTTTTGGCCACACCCATTTGTCAAAGTATTTCATATACTTACAGGAGGAGTAACAGAGGAAAGTTTTTTAATCATGAGAGCCTAATAACTCACTAAAATGGGGAATGGTTGAAACATTTCCAGGAGGGATAACAAAAAAAAAACAAAAAAACACTTTATTCCAAGAAAAGATATTCCAGCATTGTTATTTCCACCCTGCAAGAGGAAAAGGCTGTAACAGTCATGCATTTCCAGGGAGAGTAAGGGCCCTATTACACATTGAAAAATCGTTGTATCGTTTGAATTTAAACAATAATCGTTCTGTGTAATGGCAGGCAACGATCGAAACGATCATTGATTTAGATCTTAACCCAAAATTATCGTTAATCGTTCGCTGTAATTCCACATTCGTTCGCTCAAGTTCCGCATTTGTTCACTAATCGTTCAGTGTAATTGCACATTGTTCATTGTTTTGCTGGGATCACAAGCAGTAAACAATCATAGTAACAATCGTACCTAACGACCATCGTTCTGTGTAGTATGGTGAACGATTTCAGGTTAACGATAAACAATCTCGTTTGCGATTGTTAGTCGTCCATCGTTAAAAATGATTCCGCGTAACAGTGGAACTGTCCAACTGTCCAACCAGTAGTGAAACATCCTATCCACAAGGGAAATGGGAACACCCAGTTGTCAATTTATTTCATACAATTTCAGGAAGAGCAACAAAAGAATGGCACAAAAAGATACCAAAATTGCTATCATAGGAGCACATTTGCACCATACAATAGACAATGGAGGAGGATGAGGAGGAGTAACAGAGGAGGTGGCACAGCTACCAAGGAGGCAGTCCATGCTTTGCCGGGGTGGGCCCACCTGCCACACTGGCCCCACAGCAGTTGTGTGATGTGCCTCCATGGTAGCTACACCACTGCTTCTGTGACTTCTCCTTAAAGGGAACCATTCACCCCGTGGCCCCGGCAGAAACTGACATAGGGTATATTCACACGGACGGGCTCGCAGCGAGATTCTCGCTGCGAGCCCGGCAGGTCCTGGCAGTTCCCATACACTACATACTTGCTGCGGTCTAAACGACCGCAGCGAGTATGTAATTCTGCCGCCCTTAACCCCTTCTGCTCCCGGCCGGCTCCCCCGCTGTAAGCATACATTACCTGTCCTCGCTGCACGGGTCCGGCGTCCTGCTCTCCCGTCCGGCCAATCAGTGGCTGCGGCTGGGAAACACTGATTGGCCGGACGGGAGAGCAGGACGCCGGACCCGTGCAGCGAGGACAGGTAATGTATGCTTACAGCGGGGGAGCCGGGCAGGAGCAGAAGGGGTTAAGGGCGGCAGAATTACATACTCGCTGTGGTCGTTTAGACCGCAGCAAGTATGTAGTGTATGGGAACTGCCAGGACCTGCCGGGCTCGCAGCGAGAATCTCGCTGCGAGCCCGTCCGTGTGAATATACCCATACAGTGACATAAAGGTCAATATACTTACCACATCGCTCCCGGTCCCGTCCCGGATCCCGTTGTTGACACAGAGAAATCCTCTTCTCATCGCCGCCCATCCACGCCTCCTGGAACTTGATTGACGTCTTCAGTCTTCTGATGAATTTCCGCGCAGGCGATGTTGCGATGGTCTCGTCACCTCTTCTGCGCCTGAGTGGTAAACGGGATACGTGCTCGAGAGAATCCTCAGTGAAGCTGCGGAGCGGCTTCAATTGTGAAGTGCGCATGCGCCGAAAACTACTGTCACAGCGCCTGCGCGGGATCCGTCGAGAAGAAAGAAGACGAGGAGGAAGAAGACCCGGCGTCAATCAAGTGTCGGAGGCGGGGAGAAGGCTGGACTTTGGGCCCGGCGGCGCTCATTACCATAATGGGCGCGAGAAGAAGAATCGGCGATTTCTCCGTGTCAACAACGGGAACTGGGATGGGACCGGGAGCGATGTGGTAAGTATATTGACCTTTATGTCACTGTATGTCAGTTTCTGCCGGGGGCCACGGGGTGAATGGTTCCCTTTAAAGGGATTGTCCAGGATTGTCAGTTGGTGTTAGAAAGTTATATAGATTTGTAATTTACTTCTGATAAAATATCTCAGGTCTTATTATTATACTTATCAGCTGCTGTATGTCCTGCAGGAAATGTTGGTTTATTTTCAGTCTGACACAGTGCTCTCTGCTGCCACATCTGTCCATGTCAGGAACTGTCCAGAGCAGGAGAGGTTTTCTATGGGGATTCATAGAATACCGTGACAGAGTTCCTGTCTCGGCCAGAGATGTCAGCGGAGAGCACTGTGTCAGACTGAAAATAAACCAACATTTCCTGCAGGACATACAGCAGTTGATAAGTATAATAATAAGACTTGAGATATTTTATCAGAAGTAAATTACAAATCTATATAACTTTCTAACAGCAGTTGATTTGAAAGAAAAAGATTTTCGCTGGACAATCCCTTTAAAACGCATGGTACGACTCACGCCAGCACCCCACCAAACCAGCATACTCATACTCACCTGGCCCGGAGTAGTCCCCTGTCGAAGAAGTGATGTTACTCATGAATCGGGGAGCTTGTAGGTCGAAGTAATGCTGGGGGAGTGTGTGTGTGTGTGGGGGGGGGGGGGAGCTACAGGATTCATGGGACCCCGTACAGTTTTCTGGTATGGGGCCCCATGAATCCTCACTACACCCCTGAACAGGGGAACAACACAACACAATACAGTGCCTGTAGAAAACCAAAAGCCTGAAATGTTACCAGAGCATATTTGCCCACTACAATAGAAAATGGCTTTACATTTCCAGGAGGAGCAACGGAGGACCCACACAATACAGTGTTTGTAAGAAAGGGTACTCCAGAATTTCGGTCACTTGGGCATATTAGTACCTTACAGTAGAAAACATTAATAATAGTTATGGTCATACATTTCCAGGAGGGTTAGCAGAGGGATGTACTAGTCGTACATTTCCAGGAGGAGAAACAAAGGGATGTAATAGTCATACATTTCCAGGAGGAGTAGCAGAGGGACGTAGTAATCATACATTTCCAGGAGGAGTAGCAGAGGGACGTACTAATCATACATTTCCAGGAGGAGTAGCAGAGGGACGTAGTAATCATACATTTCCAGGAGGAGTAGCAGAGGGACGTAGTAATCATACATTTCCAGGAGGAGTAGCAGAGGGACGTAGTAATCATACATTTCCAGGAGGAGTAGCAGAGGGACGTAGTAATCATAGATTTCCAGGAGTAGCAGAGGGACGTAGTAGTCATACATTTCCAGGAGGAGTAGCAGAGGAATGTACTAGTCATAGATTTCCAGGAGGAGTAGCAGAGGGACGTAGTAGTCATAGATTTGCAGGAGGAGTAGCAGAGGAATGTACTAGTCATAGATTTCCAGGAGGAGTAGCAGAGGGACGTAGTAGTCATAGATTTCCAGGAGGAGTAGCAGAGGGACGTAGTAGTCATACATTTCCAGGAGAAGTAGCAGAGGGACGTAGTAGTCATACATTTCCAGGAGGAGTAGCAGAGGGACGTAGTAGTCATAGATTTCCAGGAGGAGTAGCAGAGGAATGTACTAGTCATAGATTTCCAGGAGGAGAAACAGGGACAACATCTCCTCGGCTTACACTAAAAGTTTTCCAGAGAGTGAAGGGTGCGTCAGTGTTAGGCTAGGTTCACACTGCGTTTTCAGCATCCGTTTAACGGATCCGTTTTTTTTAACGTCCAGAAAAATAGGGTCAGCAACGTTTTTTTGTCCGTTTTGGTCCGTCAAAAAAAACGGATCCGTTTTTTTTATAATGGAAGTCAATGGAAAAACGGATGCACACAAATGAATCAGTTTTTTGCAATCCGTTTTTTATGCGTTTTTTTCAAAAAACGGATGCGTTAAACGGATGCTGAAAACGCAGTGTGAACCTAGCCTTACAGGATCAGGTATTCTGGGTTCTTTTATTGCAGTAACCACATTGGGCAGATGCTGGCTGTAAGACGATGGAAAATCATAGAGCGTGGGATGGTTTTATTATATATTATTACAGTTACGTATGGGCTGGTGTTCTCCATACTGTAAATTATAGGAATATTACAAGTCACACAGATGCTGCCTGATCCTATAAATGTACAGGCCGCACTCCAAGGGGACGACAGGCAGTCCTAATCATTTATGGGAACATGATTCCTTGTATAACACCTCATCCACTGCACAGCATTCATAATATACAGCTGAGGTGTTGTATGAGGTTCTGCAGCAGCTGAGGTGTATTCTGGGGTTCTGCAGCAGCTGAGGTGTATTATGTTCTGCAGCAGCTGAGGTGTATTATGTTCTGCAGCAGCTGAGGTTTGTTATGAGGTTCTGCAGCAGCTGAGGTGTGTTTGCTTTGCATATAACAAGTGAAGTTTCATTTTCGGAGCAGAGCGGTGAGGAGATTAATCAATAGATACTTTAACATGAATGAATCCTAAGTGACCGTCATTCTAATCTTATAAAAGGCCTCTTCGTTTTCGGTGGGACCAGAGTGACTTCTGCATATATCTACTTTTTAACAATTTACTCTTAAAAAGGCAATTATAGGACGGCTCCGGCTATTTCATCTCAGCACAAAGGAGAGAACAGGGAGACAGCGGCTCCACAATGCCACAATCAGTGACTTTAATGGCTCCTTCAATGATGTTAATCTAGTATGAAAAATCCCTGGGAAAAACACGTGAGACCAGGAATAAATATAGTGCTGGAGATCGGGAAAGATGCAGCCGCATAATGGATGACTGTATCAAAAGTAAAAAAAAAAATTGTTATAAAAAAAATTACAAATTTTGATTTCAGAAACTTAACTCTAAGTATTATAATTTTTGTTTTATTGCTATAAGGCTATGTTCACATAGGTTCTTTTTGCCAGTATTATGTATAACTGAAAAAACAAATGTTAAATATATTAGTAGAAAACTGTAGGCTTTTTTACTAGTTTTTAAATTACGGACATATTTTTCCCTTCTTTATTTTTTTTTAGTTTGTAATTTTTTCTTCATTTATTTATCTTTTGGAAGAGGAAATTCATTTTTATAATTGATCTGTTAGAAATACATCCGTTTTTTTTTACCTGATTTCATGTGTGAAAAGATAAAAATATTGTCTGTTTTTTTTTTTATAATAAAAACAGATCTTAATTAATGAGCATGTTCATTATTTTTTACACCTTACTCAACCTTACTTAACTTACTTACACCTACTCAATTAAGGGCATTTAACGGTACTGTTTCTGCAGTAAAGGTCAATTCCCCATGAACTTCAATGGAGCATATTATTACATAGGAAAAACGGCTGTATTTTTTTAAAAAAATTTCTACATTTTTAAGCTATGTTGACTTACAGTAAAAAAAAATAAAAAATACAGCCAAAATTTAAGGTGAAAATATTTTCAATATAACAATGTGTTACATTGAATTTAATGTGAAATTGGCCGGCAGTGAACACACCGTAAATAATAACGGTTGTAATTGATTCTGACTGTCAAAAAATGTACATGCTCATTTTTTAGGACTTCTCTAGCAAAAATAAAAACTGCAGGTTTTTTTTTCACCTTTTCACATTTTCACTCAAAATGACATCCATAATTTGGGATTTGTTTTACTGTGTGAATATTGTCTTGGGGGGATTCACACATTACATGTACAGTCTGTATATACGGAAAATGTGCTACGGAGCGGAATTCTGATGATGCCGAGATGATGATACGGAACGGAATGATGATGCCAGGAGTTCCGAATTCTGTTCCGTAGCACATCGCCCGTATAAAACTTTTTAAATTCTTCGTACTTCTGTCCTGACACAGCATGACAGTACAGTAGCGTGAAGATTTAAACAGTTTTCAGAGCTCCCAGCATCATAATCAATGATGATGCCGGGAGTTATGAATTTCTGTCTGTAGCACATCCTCCGTGCACAGACCATAATTATGGAATGCGTGAATTCAACTCTGAATGGAAGCAGAAAGGGGCTACATGGCCTGTTCCAAGGCTTGGTGTGACCCCCAAACTCTGCACCCCTTAGCTACTTTTCTGTATAACTCTTTAACTATTGTTTTTTGTTTTCTTTCTTTTTGTTTTTTTTGCTTTTGTAGACAGGAATTTGTTATGTTATTTTTTCCATAGATCAGTACAGCATCCATCCATCTTGGCAATTGCTCCATTCGTAAATGTAAGAGGAAGAATGTGATAGATAAGGTAAACATTAATATAATCCATATACACTTTTATAACTCCAATTACCTCATCCGAACTTATCACTAAGAAGCGACCTATTAGACAAAGCTATTTTTAACGATTAACGGGGGGGGGGGGGCGCGCTGCGTCGCTGGAGAAGAACGCCCACATAAGCAAGCCGGATGTAGACAAGCTGCATACGAACGCCCACATAATGAAGGGGATCTCTCCATCCTGCCTAAGACCGCCCAAATAATGAAGAGGGTGTATCCGGCATGAGGAACGCCTAGGATCGTGACGCGCACAAGCGACGTCACAAATCAATATGGCGCCGATGGAGAGTGTGCGGTTCGTGACAAAATAAATTTTTTTCAAAAATACACAACTTCTGGTTCAAACTTGCTAAGATGTAAGAATCCGTTATAAGTGTACATTACAAGTTTGTATAATTTCTCATTGGAAAATAAGTTTAGGCCAGACGAAATCGTTCACCATATTGCACAGAACTACAATCGTTTACTCTATCTGATCCCAGCAAATGAAGGAACAATGTGGAATTACACTGAACAGTTAGTGAACAAATGCAGAATTACTGCGAACGATTAATGTTGATTTTGGTGTCAGCGCCAAATAAATGATGAACGATTTCTCGGTCGTTTAATCGGTTGCTTTTAGGGCCGTATTACATGGCCGGATATTAAGGAGCAAGTGAGTGCCAACCTGCTCTTGGTTTTTTTTGTAACATGTTCAAAGACAGCGATCAGCCGCATTTCAGCTGATAGTTGCCTTTGAACATGAGCGACTACACAAAACGATTATTGGCTGGTACAGCTGGTAATCGGCCAAATACGGGCAATAACTGCTAGGTGTAATAGGGTCTGAACACAAAACGATTATCGTTTAAAATTTGAACGATGTAACGATAATTCGCACGATAGTCGCCTGTGTAATAGGGCCATTAGTCTAAAATTTGTGTCTTTTGATGGCCTTTGACCTTACCACGATAAGAGGTCATTGGGATCATAAAAAAGGAGAATTTATATGTTTCTGCCTTGCCTCTATGTATTACATACCCAAAAGTTTGTGCTCTCTCCAATTTTATACCACTATTAGGAGAGTGGTGGTCAACCCCACGTATCATAGAAGCCGCAGTATGGCTCTTAAAGGGCTTGTCTGGAGAGCAGAAGACGGCTAAAGTCTTCCATCGATTGGTGCCGAAACTTTTTCTCTTTCCCTATCCTTTTCAAAACACAGGCGATCATTGCGTGCAGACGAAAAACGCCCACACCTGATGTCCAGTTGCTGCACAGTGTCTCCCCAATACCGGAGACACTGTGCAGGTATTTGACATTGTGTTGGTGTAGATTCACAGACGCGATGATTACGACTTAAGGCCCTATTCCAACGGGCCGACGTTGAGGAGCAAATGAGCGGTGTCAGCACTCAGTTGCTCCTCGTTCCCCGTTTGCTGCCACCACTATTACACGTCAGCAGCGAGCGGGTGAGGGGCTGGACGCTAGATCGTCTGGGCAGCACATAGAGGATAGTGGCGGTCTGCTGCCGCATACAGCAGATAATCGTTCCATGGAATAGGGCCTTTAGCCCCAAGCCCTCATGTCTTGGAAACCTAAGTTCTGAGATGTGGAATTTCAGAAAGTGAGCGCCAGTGAGCACAAAGCTTTAGCCATCCTCTGCTCATGGGACAACCCCTTTAACCCCCCTCTCTAAACTGATCTATGGCATCCAAAGAGGGTCAAAACTAGAAAAAGCGGACAAGGGGGTGTTTTTTTACCCAATCTAACCACTTTAAAAGGAAAATTAACAACTTTGTCATGCTGCCCGATTTACAGGCAGCATCAAACAGAGACTTTCATGCTGCCTGGCATTTGGGTAGCATGAAAAAGATGGCAAGTTCCCTTTAAAGCGGTTACAATTGGTTAAAAGAAAAAAAAAAGGGTTTGTCCAGTCTATGTTTCCTTGTCCCAATATTAAGGAAATGGTCACTCAGCCAAACATTGGCCACAATGGTGACCCCATGTGTCGGAAGTGGTGATCAATTAGAACCCAGTGAGAATTGGGTATCCCCTTTAATAGCGGGGGCGCCTCTGTTTAAGATCCTCATCTCCTGGACATATTGTGGAGCAGCTATAAAGAGAGTCTCTCACTCTGGAGGACCTCTTCTGTCCACACTTCTTTTATGTCAGGGGTGGGGAACCTTTTCCATGTCGAGGGCCGGTCGGGCATTAATAAAATCATTCGAGGGCCGCATACCGTGCGCGGCAGTTAGTAGCGGGGGTTTGCAGCACCCAGGACAAGGCAAAGTATTGTTCCCCCAGTGCCCCTGCTATTGTAGTTAACCCCCAGTGATGCCCCTTGTAGTCTAGTTAACCCCCAAGTCATGTCCCTGGTAGCCTAGTTAACCCCCATCAGTCATGTCCCTGGTAGCCTAGTTATTCCCCCCCCATCAGTCATGTCTCTGGTAGCCTAGTTGTCCCCCCCATCAGTCATGTCCCTGGTAGCCTAGTTGTCCCCCCCCCCCCCCGATAAGTCATGTCCCTGGTAGCCTAGTTATTCCCCCCCCATCAGTCATGTCCCTGGTAGCCTACTTATTCCCCCCCCATCAGTCATGTCTCTGGTAGCCTAGTTGTCCCCCCCATCAGTCATGTCCCTGGTAGCCTAGTTGTCCCCCCCCATCAGTCATGTCCCTGGTGGCCTAGTTGTCCCCCCCCCCCCCATCAGGCATGTCCCTGGTAGCCTAGTTATTCCCCCCCCCCATCAGACATGTCCCTGGTAGCCTAGTTATTCCCCCCCCCCCCCCATCAGGCATGACCCTGGTAGCCTAGTTAACCCCCATCAGGCATGTCCCTGGTAGCCTAGTTGTCCCCCCCCCCATCAGTCATGTCCCTGGGATCCTAGTTAACCCCCAAATAAAAAAATAAACATCCCACTCACCTTACCTCCGCTCCCACGCAGTCCAGGTCCTCTTCTCTCCCAGGTCCTCTGTGCCGGTCTTCTCCTGCAGGCGGCGCGCGATGAAATGACGTCGTCGCGCGCGGCCCGCAGGAGACTAAAGACACGCGCCGCTCTGCTGGGGAAGAAGCCGGCACAGACAGCATCCTCCGGTGTCCGCCAGCTGTCACAGACACCGGAGGATGCGGTGTATGCCAGTTCTTCCCCAGCAGAGCGGCGAGCATCACAGGGGAGCTGCGGGCCGCATCGGGAGGTCTCAGGGGCCGGATGCGGCCCGCGGGCCGGAGGTTCCCCACCCCTGTTTTATGTGAATGGGGGCGGTGTAATGCTTCATTCCTCCTGCGGAGGTGCTGTAGTGAAATTGGACACTTGCTGCCAGGTTTCTCCATAAATCACAGCTAATGGCAGGGGTCGAGCAGGACATCTTGTGGTCATGTTCTAGAAGATAAGAAACAAATAGGGATTGTCCAATACGGAGATTCACACAATATTTTATATATATATATATATATATATATATATATATATATATATATTTATAGATTTTATAGATAGCACATATCATTGTTTTTTATATGCATTCTTATTGTTTATTGATTATTTTTACGCTTTATTAACCAGTTAGTCACACAATGATGATAGTCGTCCCACTGTCAAAAAAGAAGTTATGACGGACATGTTATTTTTAACTATTTTTGCCTTTCCTTTCCGCCAGATTCATCATAAACTGTAAAAACTCAGCAATTCCCACAGACCTTGGAAAAATGGATTGTTGCTGAACTCGTGACGTCAAACGAATCTCCGAATCCCCCCCCCCACACACACCAACCGGCTCAGCAGGCACAACACTAGTGTCGAGGGGGCCAGAGCAATTAACTGATTCAGCACCATTAGCGGTTCACAAGTCTAAAAAGACATCTGGAACCCGGAACACAGAAAGTTCACCAAGGATTATCAATCCTCACTCTTGAGCATCGCTGCATGTTACTTGTGAGGCTATTTTTAACTTATCCTCCCGCTGGGCCAGCCTTGTGGTATTATACTACCAGGAAAGAAGAGAAAACAATAGTGACTTCTCTGAGTAAATGAAGACTGAATATAACGCCATTGTAATAAGAAAGTGTATGGACAAAGACAAAAAAGATATTAAAAAAAAAAGTTTCAAAAAATTTGAAAATTAACAAACAATAGCAGAGAGATCATAAACTATTAGGCCTTATATTTTGGCCCCGTTATTTGAAAAACGTTTACGGCTCAAAAGCATAGAAAAAAATGTGCAGCTTTGTTTTTTGGTATGGAGTACTATTATTAAATTAAAGGGGTATTCCACCCATAATTAACTTTTCATATATTATTGCTCTTGGTAAGAACATAACAAACAGCCTATTCTTACCTCTCCGTGCTCCTACATCATCTTCAGTCCCAAGCTCCCGCCACCACTTCTGAGACTCATCTGGTAGTGACAGCCCGCTCAGCCAATCACTGGCCACGCTGCTGTCCCGTCTCAGTCATTGATCGGTTGAGCAGGCTGTCACTGCCAGATGCGCCCGTCACGGAAGTTTAGGCAGGATCGGTCAGCTGGGGACCAAAGATGTCGTAGAGGGACACCAGGTGAGCACAAAGAGGTAATAATAGTCTGTTATGTTCTGCACCAGGGCAACAACATATTAAAAGGTAATTCTGTGTGAAATTCCCCTTTAATTTCTAAATGTTATTGTATCACAATTGTATACTGAATTTCATTGTTAATTCAAAATGGTTCCTCGAGAATTAGATTTTTCTTATTACAGTAGATGCATTGTCAATTACGCTTGATCATTACTGATTTGAGCAGAAATAACCAGTGATCCAATGTGAATGAGAGTCTACTGACTCTTCTAAGTAAAGATCCTTATACACCATCAGTTATGTCACTTGTTTGCCACCAGTCCTCCTCATACACAGGAACGTTCCTTTGTTCTCTATGATGAGGGGAGGTGTAAGCCGCAACAGAAGCACTGTCACTGTGGCTTATCTTTTTCTTAACAAAGGGGTCTATAATTTTTCATGACGGCCGACCCCTATCACCGCCAACATCATGTGTTGTGATTGACCGGGGGGGCCCTATAGACTGACGGCTGAATCCACCTTGAGCGGTGGGTTTGGAAAACATAGATCTAAGGTGTATGGGTACCCTCCAACCAACCAATGACACATGATGTATTGGGTATTTTTACCTTAAATAAGCACGATCAGTAGAAAAAAAGTGTTATCGGTCAAGGTCTTAGCTGATCAGAAAAGTGAGTTGAGAAAAGGGAAAAGTACACCATGGCTTGCAGCAATGTCCAGCTGGGAAGTGATAGTCTATACCGCATGTGTCTCACTACTCATTTTTTTGATCGGTGAGGATCCCCACCAATCAAAACTTATGTATGGACTGACCCACAAGAGGTGTCCTATCAAAAATCATTAAAAAAATTATATTGGGAAATTGTAGGAGTTGAGTTTGGCATGAAATTTTTTTGCAAAAAAAGGGCACATATCCTATGAATTTTTTGCCATACACTTTAAGTGATTTCAGAGTTGATCACAGAGTACCGCTTTGCCGTCTCAACTGCCTTTCCTTTTCAAAAGCTATTTGAACAATTTGGAAAATATAGACAATAATAATGGATATTGGACGGTCCCTGGAGATTTTGGCCAACTTATGACTGCAACGGCCACTGACACAACAGCTGAAAATTATTAAGAGGTCAGTTATCTGAACTGGTTATCTGAACAGTTCCAGTGCTGCTTAAATTTGGGGAGTAGTGTTGGTTGTGGTAGTAGTTGTGGTGGTACTGGGGGGGGACAGATGATCAGCCAACAAAATTACAAAATGGAGATCCCTTTTCTTTACGAGAACAAATGACCAACAGGCAACCATAAATATTGCACTGCAAGTAGATCTTTAAGAAAAACAAAACTACAGTATATGTCATACAGCTTAAAGTTATTAGGGCAATTGGATTTCAACATGATCAATTCTTCTGTTGTCTAAGGTGGTCCATACCGTATTGTCTACTATTATGGTTCATGTTCTCCTTTTGAGGTGCATGTTACTTGGTAAGTGGAAATGACAGAATGGTCTCCCCAATACTTAGAACCCACCGTCCATTTGTATAGAACAAGTGCATGTCCAGCTGCTTCAAAAACTTTGGGTCCCTGCCCTATCAAAGGCACCCTACTGGGCGAGTTTAAAGGCCCCAAAGTTGTCCACATTGCCAATTTTTGTAGAATTGATGGACTATATTATCTGTAGATTCCCTTGCTACTGTCATCTGCTTTGGGAATGTCGAATGCTTGAGCCACCACCAAAGGTGTCTGGTAGTAGCTAATAGTCCCTTCCCTATTGAGAACCTTTGACGAGTCTATGTATAGGATAAATAGCTGTCGTTTATGGCAAGCCTGAGATACTTAGTGGCCTAAGAGTTGGAAACTTAAACCCCTATTCCACAGGGCGACTGAGAAGAGCTGTCAGCGCTTGATTGCTCCTCATTCCCCGCTCGCTGCCGCCGCTATTCCACGCGTCGGCGGCGAGCAGGTGAGTACAGGGGAGGCTGCGGGGGCTGCCCAGGTGATTGCTAGATTGTCCAGACAGCCCATAGAGGATAGCGGCGGTCTGCTGCCACCACTCCTATTCCACGGAGCGACAGCAGCAGATCGCTGCTATCATTGTCGTTTGTCTTTCAACATGTTGAAAGACAAACCACAGCAACGATCAACCGACATCGTTCATGTCGGCTGATCGTTGCTTTCTATTACACAGGACGATTATCGGCCGAATACGGACAATAATGGTTCCGTATAATATAACCTTTACTTGTGCTGCATATCTTGTGCTTTACTCCAAAACTCTTTGATCCAGCCACACAACACGGCAGCCCACATCGAACCATTGTCTTGTTTGTTTTCTAAGAACTCTATGAGGTGACTCAAAAAGTCCCTTCTAAATTTTTGCCGAGGGCCGGGACAGGGTCTGGACACCGGATAACACTCACGTTACGGAACATAATTTCTTTTTCTCTCTTTCCCTGTGTGTTCCTTGAAAAAGTTTTATGAAGTACAAGATGTTCCACAACCTGAATAGTTCTGAGGACCCCTGGTCTATTATACTTGGGCTCTAGAGCTTGTTATCCTTCCCACATTTCATTTTATTCTCCGTCATCTAATAAATCAGCTCCAGCTGCTTATATTTGGCAGAAGCTCGTGCAGCTAATATCATCTCCAGCCAAGTCATTAACCTGCTCCTAAGCTTGGAATCGAGTTGTGACGTCACTCCCGTTGCCGCACGTCATGCCGAAGCGCTCCACAACGCAGTCAGAGGTCCAAGATGAAACAAAAAGGGATAATCTGGAGCTATGTGGTGCCAGCGCAGGCGTACATTTGGCTCCATCCTGAAACATAAATCTAAAGGACTCAACTTGAATCTCGGATAGAACTTAAAAGTAGTCATAAAATAATACTCAAGCAAATACAGGCGAAATCTGAGAAAGCCAGGCAGATAAAGACGAATATAATACCAAAAGGCAAGATAATACCAAAAAGATTGGGGTCATTGAGCATAGAGGTTATACCACAAAGGTTCTACGTGTCGAATAGAACATTTTAGCTATTGAGGTATGATTAAATCCATGGCAGATAGTATTATAGAAAAAGTGAAATGGGAGTTGACTAAACAGCTAAACTGTGAAGGATCAAGTAGACTATGGCATCCAACCATGCAAGACACCATGAGGCTGGTGGAGGAACCCGTCTATTTTTGGTTAAATGTTAAACTCCTTGGACATATGTTTAGCTGTTAAATCCATGAATTAGATTTTTATCTGTTCCCCTGATATAAATTTAAGGTTCCTTGGTTCCTCTAAAGAAACTAATTCTTAGGGCCCATCCTTCATCTATGCAGAACACCTATAAGTCCACTTTGAATTGAATTAGAAACTTAGGCCAAGTGGAAGATCTGTATGTTCTCTGGACCAGTCTAAAACCCACCAATTTTGGCAGGACTGGCCTTTTATTCTCCTAAAAGGTGTGCCAGCAACTTACTCCCCTCTTTTTATGGTAAACACATCCAGAAAGAGGGGTTGGTCCAGACAAAAAATAATGTGGCCTGTTAGGGGGCTTAAAGCAGTTTTCTAGGCAACCTTTGGATAAGCCATCCGTCACTCATCAGTGGAATGCTGACACGTACCCCCCCCCCATGCCGATCAGCTGTTCAATGCCCACCATACACAGTTAATGGGGCCAAAGAAGCAGGCCGGACGAGGTGTAGTGGCCAGACCTGGTTACTGCAGCTTAGCTGTTGTCCACTTAAGCGGGAGCTGAGCTGCAGTTATGCGTGGCCACCAGCATACAGTCAATGGAGCCAACTGCTTGCAGCCGTTCCTTAACTGCTTTCACCGTTTATTGCGGGAGCTGAACAGCTGATCGGTGAGGGCACTGGGTGTTGGCACATCACTGATCTGTGATTGATGACCTGATCTTCAGTCTATACTCCCCCTCGGTTGAAGACATTTGTTACTTTCTCCGAACATCTGGTTATAGGAAGAAGTGTGAAAGATGACTTATCATATTACATTTGTCGATTACTCAAGAGTCAAGACTTTGTGGTCATAGAACAGGTTATGCATCTCTTATCCAGGCATCGGGCCTGGAAACATGTGGCTTCCGAACAGCAGCCCTGCCATAAATTCTACATTTGCGCAGCTAACAGTGTTCACTTATTGTTGAGTCACTGAGGCGCTGACTCAATCTTTAGGGTCAATTGTGAGAGAAAATGTGAAGGGTTGAGCAACTATCCTGTAACGTCTGTCTATCCCTGTCAATGGGCAATGTCTGTTTAGTATATAAAATCATCTTAATGTGTAATTAGCTCATTATGGATTTTCTTGTCTCTCCGCTCCTTCCACCTGCCCCATGCCATGGTCTCATGGGGTTCTTCTATGGTATATCCACTCTCGTCTCGATCTCACATCCATTCACAATATCCATGTGTGTACTTGGTCTGCTGTTCACGTCTGAAGGGATAGACTTCATACCACCAATCAAGAAAATAGTCAACTGTGCCCAAGTTAATTGCCCTCGGCCACCACTCCATTTGCTGCCCATAGGACGTGCATAGCCAAGTTTAGCACTCAGCTAAGTCCTCTTGAATGGTACTGGAGTAGAAGCCAAGTGCGCATGCTCAGGTACCATTTGGGGGACAATTGACCTTAATGCTTGGGGGTCCGACTGCTAGAACCTCCACTGATCGCAAGATCAGAGTTAATTTGGGGATACAGGATAATTTAAAGGGGATCTGCCAAAACTGCTGACAACCTTTTTTTTTTTTTTTTAGAATTGTGTTTTTATTGAAAGGATTTTTTCTTTTTCATAAAACAGCCAATGTGGAAAACAACATGTCTATTAATCAATAGGCATATGCAAGCTCAGACATCGCAATACAAAGAAACAGTCAGAGCCTACAGTCAGGCACATGAATGAATAAAGGTATTGCTCATGTCATATTGGACTAAGAAAAACAACAAAAAGGAAAAAAATAAAAAAAAGAGAGCAACCGAAGTAGAGTATAGTAAAATGAAAAACCATAAACCGGACAAAGCAAAGAGGAAAGGGAGGGGGTAGACAGGACATAGAGCACAAGAGGGAAAGTCTACGGAGAGGGATCCCTATCGGTTGGGGGACAGGTAGTACGATGGGGCCTGGTACCTATAGATTCCTTTTCAGCCCAGAACACATCCCATAAGTTCCAGACCTGTTTGAGATGGTCTAATCTGTTGTTAAGCATGGCCGTTAACTGTTCCATGTTCCTCACATCGAGAATGCGAGCATATAAGTCATTTCGTGTAGGAGAGACCGTCTGCCTCCAAAACCTAGCTACCAGACAGCGCACGGCTGTGAGAATGTGGAGGAGCAATTTCATGGTCTTGCGCCCCAATTTCATAGATGGGATATTGAAGAGATAGAAAAATGGGTCAGGTGCTATCTCCATACCCACAACTTCCTTCACCATTGCCCAATAAGAGGCAATGAGGGGACAAGACCAGTAAATGTGCTGAAGAGAACCCACACCCCCCTGGCATCTCCAACAAACGTTAGGTATCGTGGGATTCTTCGCATGGAGGAATTCAGGTGTGTGATACCAGAACAACATTAGTTTATATTGGTTTTCTTTATAAGCTGTGCATATGGAGGTCTTAGCAGCTCTATCCCATATCACACGCCATACAGACTGGGGAAGTTGTCTACCAAACAATGCTTCCCAGCTCGCCATATAAGGGTATCTCACATGCTCGTCGGGGGGAGGGGGGTCTTCAGAATACGGTATATATCAGATAAGTCAGGGAGGGGAGGGGAAGTATACCTAATGTCTCTGTCTTGCACCTTCCATGACCAAGAAAAACTATTTGGGCAAATGCCCAAGAGGAGGGATCTACTTGTTAGGTGCCCAGAGTGTTCTATATAAAAACTGGTCCTGGCTTTCCCTTCTAGCTCTAATGTCCAATCAGGATACAGCTGGAGGTGTCAATCATACGAGGAAGGAGGGGCCCAATCTAGAGAAACCTTGGCACCTAACAAGTAGATCCCTCCTCCTGGGCACTTGCAGTGTTAATATTTTTCTCATGCACATTGAATGACCAAGACCACATATGTGTTTCCCCTCCCCAAACTCTCTATAGAACTGTTGACCGATACCCTTTAATGTTGGGATAACTCCTTTTCAAGAGAAATTCCCAATGCCACCAATGAATCCAGACCCTTTGAAGTATTCAGATTCTCATGGAAACTACCAGTGCCGCCACTATCTCCTCTCTCCATCTGCGGATGTAGGAAGCCTGAGTCACTGCTGCTTGTAGGTAAAGTGTCTAGAACAAGCATTTCTGCAATATCCGAAGCCATCTGGAGTCTCGGAAAATGTTGCTGAGTTCAGCATCTGTATACTGTATTAGTACATGGGATTCTGTTCCACGGTCATGCAGATAAATATAACTCATAGAGTAAAATATAAGACATTGTTCATTGATTGATCAATAGGGGTCTCAGCACCTGGACCCCCAACAATCAAAACATCTGACACAACACCATGATTGTTTTGTTTTTTTATTTGTTTTTTATGTACATGTCGTTTTAAAACATTTTTCCCCACCATGGTGCACAGCCATTTCTCAATTTCTCTATTTCAGAACCAGAGCTGGGCTGTTTTATCAGTAGTACACGCACAGGCACTTCCTTTCCCTTACTTCTCTGGCCATTCAAAGCACATACTCTCTTTGCTATGCCATGACATAGTACTGAAGAACTCGACTAGAATAAACAGGCACTTGACTGAACAGGGGATGATTTTGCTCAGTACACTGCTATAGACAAAATGGGGAAAGAGATTGGGTTACTGACACACTGGGTTTTCAAGGTGTTACATGAACAGAAAGGAAAGAAACAGCAGCAGGAAAGGGTTACATTAAGTATGAGGGAAAGGGGGTCATACTGTAGCTTCCTTGAGCTTTATGGGTAGTAAAAGAGAGAGGCCTTGTTTTACCTATGAGGAACAGTCTATATCATCTGCTGGTAGACAGGCTCAGGTACATAGCCCAGGCTTTATTTCACCCCTGCACATAGCACATCTCCACATTTTGTCCTGATATAGCTGTTACTAGAGACAGAAGTTCCTTGACAACATGCAGTGGAGAGCAGATTGCAGGGAAGTGAGACACCTAGTGGCCAACAAATTAGAGCTTGACAGATGTGATTGACAGATATGGTAGGAATCACAATGGCTATGACATGGAGGGAAGTTCTTTGATGCCCATTTAAAGAGACAGGTACTTTTTAATAAAGGATCTCTGAGCTATCTCGGAGTGTCTGATATGAGATTTATTCGCCTGTACATTTTACTTACACTGGTTAATATGTCATAAATGTGATAAAAATGCTTAAAAGGTCCCTAAGGGGACTAAGAAATATAATAAAAAATTATTTAAAAAATTACAGTCACCCTTTTAGTAAATCAATTTTATTCAAAGTTACAAAAAAAATTGAAAACGTTTGCATATCGTGTATCTCCAGACTCATTTTGACCTGTACAATAAACATATACCTATCTATTAAAGGGGTTTTCGGATAGCTCATCAGTTCATTTTGCCTGGAAAAACCTTGTCAGGAACTGTCCAGAGCAGGAGGGGTTTTCTATGGGGATTTGCTGCTGCTCTGGACAGTTCCTGACATGGACAGAGGTGGCAGCAAAGAGCACTGTGTCAGACTGGAAAGAATACACCACTTCCTGCAGGACATACAGCAGCTGATAAGTACTGGAAGTCTGGAGATTTTAATCAGAAGTAAATAACTTTATGAAACTTTTTTTTGCTTGAGTACCGCTTTAAGATCTAAAATGGCTTGGTCGTCAAAGGGTAAATGAGGAATTTCCAAGAACGACTTTCTGTCGACTAAGGGTGGAATTATGTCCGACATCCTTCATCCTTCAAATGAACAAAAAATACAACCATGGAAAAAAAATTATGTTAAATATGTTCATTTTGGCTCCCTGAGCAGATACCCTCCTGGTCATTGACTTGTTAACATAGGGGAATTATAATTTTAACAGTGTCCATATGAGCGCTTATCACCGCCCGTCATTTAAGCCCATACTTTTTTTTTTTTTTATTATTAGTAAAATTCACAAAGATAACTTAACGCAAACCATATGTCTCTAGTACGGACGCCTGGAACCTAGAGCGGATAGATGGATGACTTGGCCTCCTGTAATCTCCAGTCCTCCCTCCCTCTGTCCCTCGTCTTACAGGACAAAAATGTAATTTATATTTATTGATGTTTAAGTATAATCTGTAATAGCGCCAGAGTTATATACAGGGGACTGGTGAGTAATGGCCGCTCCACCTGCAGTTACTGCTCTTATATAACATACAGAGACAGGGGCTGACAAAATGTAAATGATGTATGACTGGAAAGAGCAACATGTGAAATTGACTGTAACGGAGCCGGAGGATACAAGTGGACGATTGTATATTGAGTGTAATGTTTAATGAACTCGCCTATAGGCAACTGTCCTTATCCTGAGTTATTTAAAATGAAATGAAATTATTTTAAAAAAATTACAATTTTTTTTTTTTTTTATTATGGCCCCTCTAAAGGAGACGGAAAAATGACAGGAAAGCAGTATACTTACCTATTACAAAGTATACTTACCTATATACATGCCCCGTAGAGCCACTCCTGGTCTCGGTGGCAGCCACTGGCCTTCTTCAGCTCCTCCATCACCTACCCGGATGATTGATTGCCAGCTCAGCCAATCAGTGACTGGGGTGGCACATCGCCCCAGTCACTGACTGGTTGAGGGAGCAATCGATTAGCCGGGCAGTGGGGATGACAGCTGAAAATGATAACCGGGAGCGCTGCAACAGAGGCACGGGGATGGGTAAGTATACTATGTTTTTATGTTTACGCAACCCCTTGCCTTTGTGCCTTTTTTTTTTTTTCATTTTCATGGGACTTTTATTTTAAGTTGGATTGTCACGGGACCCAGATGGCTGCCTCTAAACCCGATTGCCGAAAGCTTGTGATACACATTAGACATTTGTTGGCTGAACTGACTATTGATGTTGAAGGAGAAAAGGATTGGGCAAGTTGAATTTCAGCTGCCAGATCATTTTTGTTGTCGGGGAGATAAGCCACTTTAACCCCCTTGGCTTAAAGGAGAAGTCTGGGCAAATCTATTTTGCTGGGGAGGATAAAAGAAATATCGTGCTGTTACCTCCCCCGCTCCAGTGCTGGTGGCCACGTACCGCCACTCCAGTCTCTGGGTCCCCGGCCGCTTCCTGGTGGTGGGGACCCAGGGCATGACATGTGCGGACTACTCAGTCAGCAACCATAGCGGAGTCCCGCCTTGGCTGCTGACAGGCTGAGCAGACCGCCCACGTCACTAGCCTGGTCCGGCTTAGACCAGGAAGCGGCCAGAGACCGGAGCAGCAATACATGGCCACCAGCACTGGAGCAGGGGTAACCCCCCCTTTCCGATCCTCCATCCCAAAAATGTGAACATTTGGTCGAGCCGAACGTTTATGTGTATAAAAGGATCGGGAGAGATTGCTGTTGACCAAACAAAGCATGTGCCCTATAGGTATCTTATGTGTATAGCTATGTTTCGTCCACAATTCCTCAGAAACAGGACATCGAGATAAGTGTTGAGTGGAAATGCTGAACTGTTCAGGTTCGGCACCGTTCTCCAAACCCCAACGCCCTAGGGAGTCCTGGAAAACATGGATACAGACTATAGAATCCAACTTCTGCAACCATAGGGAGTGAAATGTCGAGCGCTCAGGTTCGAGGGGCTATTTAGTGAATGTGGTTGTACCTTCTAGTATAGCTCTGTCATAGTATCATACCGAGGTCCTTCTTATAGGTTTGTCACAATGTTAGGATCTCCACACCATCTCACAACCTCTTTTTAAGTTGGCCTAGTGATCATCTCATTGACGACATTCTTGCTTCTCGAAACCTTGGTGACCACCATGAAGAAGCTAATTGTTTAAATCGGTGTTTCTCAACTCCAGTCCTCAGGACCCACCAACAGATCATGTTTTGAGGATTTCACAGGTGATATAATTATAGTCAGTGCACCAGTAACTGCCACAGCTGTTCGTTGTATGGGATATCCGCAAAACATGACCTTTTGGTGGGTCTTGAGGACTGGAGTTGAGAAACACTGGTTTAAATGAATAGATAACCTTCTGATGCATGAATGGGCCAGGTCCACCAAAATGGTAGATGCTCTTACAGACCCTCTCAGCATTGTGGCTCGTGGAGGAAGGTCCTGAGCAAAGGAAAGCCTTGTGTAACATCCATATATCCTATAGGGCATTTTCTAAATAAAACAACCCCTTTTAAAGGTGGCCATACATTTTCAATATCTGTCAGACCGGAACGTCCACGTGTCCTCAATATGGAGGGAAGGGTTAGGGGCCTATTCCAGAGGAGCGATAATCAGCCAAATCGGCCCCATTCGGCCCGATTCGGACAATTTTCGCTCTGTGGAATACAGAGAACGATCAGCTGATGATCGTGTCATCGGCTGATCGTTCATTGAGGTTCAGACCTAAAATCGTCGTTCGCTACGGTTGAATAGCGGTGCACGGCGGCGACCGACGATTTCAGCAGAACCATACATTACCTGTCTGGGCGCAAGTCTTCTTCTCCTGGTCCCACGCGGCAGCATCGGCTTCAGAGCAGGGCTGTCTGAACTGACAGACCACTAAGTCAATCACTGGCCGAAACCGCCACGGCCAGTGATTGGCTGAGCGGTCTGTCAGTTCATACAGCCCAACTCCGAAGCTGATACTGCCGCGCGGGACCTGGAGAAGAAGACTTGCAGCCCGGACAGGTAATGTATGAAACAAGGGCTGCAAGGACATCAGTAACTATGTCCCTGCAGCCCTTGTTTCACGATCATTGGGGCCGTGGAATAGGCCAGTAAATGAGCGCCAATCTAGCAGATCGCCGCTCGTTTACGCCGTTGATCGTGCCCCCATCGACCAGTGGAATAGGACCCTTACTCACACTGCTTTGGTTTCGGCTGGACAATACTAAGGCAGGAGAAATTCCCAACCGATGGCTTCTAGGGCATATTACTTTCCCCTATGTACTAATACATAATACCCTACCTGACCGAAAAGGGGACAGTTTAGGAAACGTACCTATATACCTATACACTGTCCACCGAGTGTCAATAGGGTATGTCCAAACCTAGTGATCGCAGCGATCATGCAGGGATAAACTAGGGCAAACAATACCTGTTTTTACATTATTGGTGGCCCTTTCATGGACATCCATCATTGCTCCATGCTAAACCACTAACCACAGCTGTGGTGATTATCTATATGTTATTCCCCCCCCCCCCCCCCCCCCCATGGATTTGTTTGAATTATACGTTAAAAACTACTTACTAGTCAACCTTGGTTGTTATTTTGCTTTACTTTATGGTGGGTAAAGTCATCCTAATTCTGGGGACTAACTTCTCTTTGTATGTATTGTCTATTCTTGTATATATTTCCTTGGCTAAACCACTCAGGTACAAACACTGTACTCTGGTCAAGACCAAACGAGGACTAAATCGGGGGTCTCACAAAGACTATGGACATTTTCTAAACGGCGTGTATGACGTAAAGTTTTGGTAAAGTATAAGAAAACCCCATACATATATATTTTTTTTTTTTCAAAAACATTACATACCATTTTTTTAAAGTCCTATAAAGAGGCGTGATATTAAGAAACCCCTACATCCCAACTCGTAAGGGCCTTATTACACGGAGCAATAATTGGACAAATCAGAGTAATAAAGAGAATGATCAGCCTATGAAACGATCATCGGCTGGTCGTTTCTTAAGGTTCAGACCCAAAATCTGCATATACCTGTAGGTGTTGATCGCACTGTATATGGCTTTTCTTCCATTTGGATGGTGTCTATGGAGGCCAGCTGTCCAGACCCCTGCTGCAGCTCAGTATACCTGTATACCGAGCTGCACTCTGCACAGTGACTGAGCGCTCATAACAAGCGCTCATAGTTACCGTGCAGCAGCACTGACAGCGAGGGAGCCATTGGCTCGCTCCCTGGCAGTCACCCCTCACTGGCCGCAGCGATCACAAGAGGCCGCACACTGCCTCTGGTGCCAGCCCTCGAGTGACGTCACTGGAGCGCCGGTGCCAGGACAAGGGGAGAGCTGCCTCTTGTGACCGCTGCAGTGCCACAAGAGTGAAGAGAAGAAGAGACGCCCCACCCAGGTGAGTATATAAGTGTTTTTTTTTATGTTATATGCTAGATGGGAGGGGGGAGCACAGGGAATCTATATAATTAAGGGAGCACACAGCAGGGGTCTATATACTACAGGGGCAGTGCACAGGGGGGCTATATACTACTGGGGAGTTCACAGGGGGGCTATTTACTACTGGGAGAGCGCACAGGAGGCTATATACTACTGGGGGAGAGCACAGGTTTCTATATACTACTGGGGGAGCACACAGGGGGCTATATACTACTGGGGAAGCGCTCAGGGGGGCTATATACTACTGGAGAGTTCACAGGGGGGCTATATACTACTGGGGGAGCGCACAGGGGGCTATATACTACTGGGGGAGAGCACAGGGGGGCTATATACTACTGGGAGAGAGCACAGGGTTTCTATATTCTACTGGGGGAGCACAAGGGGAGGCTATATACTACTGGGGGAGCGCACGGGGGGCTATATATTACTGGGGGAGCACACGGGGTCTATATACTACTGGGGAACCAACAGGGGGGGGCTATATACTACTGGGGGAGCGCAGAGATCTATATACTACTGGGGGAGCGCACAGGGATCTATATACTACTGGGGGAGTGCACAGGGAGACTATATACTACTGGGAGAGTGCACAGGGGGGCTATATACTTCTAAGGGAGTGCACATGGGTCTATATACTACTGGGGGAGCAACAGGGGGGGCTATATACTACTGGGGGCAGTCACCCCTTTGTACCTAATTTCAAAGGGCCAGTTTTCCCACTAATAAGCAGCAATTCTGTATGTAAATAGTTCAACGTTTGTGAAAAGTAACAAAACACGCTCACTACTGATGTTCAGCTCGGACCATCACCTGACAATAGACCCCGGTAAGTGGACCTTCACTAAAAGTTGTTGAGTACACCTGGTATAGAGAATACGCAGCGTAGACGACGTTACTATTCTAAGCCCTATCCCTGGCCGTGACTTTAGCTTTTTGTTTTTTGGGGGAGGGAGGGTTTTACATTACTTTTTTTTTTCTTCCTGCTAATATCATACCCAGGAGCTCTGTCCCTAGAGAGTCGGAAGAGTTGAGAAGTATGAAAGAAGTGAGCGTGATTCATTGTTCATGAAAAGTCTGTGTGTTTATTATGACATGACTGCGGAGAAAACCAGCCGAGCACTTGTTTAGCTGACTGTAACATGGAGATTCATTTCAACCTCAAATGCTTTTTCCATTTGGCCCCGGGACATACACAGCCACCGCTTCATATAATGTTAAATACATTCATTCTGGCGACCCTTTCCGAGCTCGGCTCATACACGCACATTTTTCCTCCCATGTGTTGCTGCTTAAAGGAGAAATGTTCCCAATTTCTTTGGTTTGCTTTTTACTGTTTCTGTATAATGGGATTCCTCCTATTGCATTTTTTTGTCTAATTGTATGTATTTAGCGGGGGCGGCAATTAGGCGGCGTAAGCATAACCCCACGTAAGCACGTACCGGCCGCGGCTGCAGCAGGAGCTGTATACCCCCCAAAAAAAGCAGTTTAACCCCTCGGGTGCATGACAGGCAGAGGCAAGGAGGTAGGGATTTGGACGGTCCCAGCCCGTGTCTAGTCACTGCTCTCCGCCTGTCGAAGGGGATGAATGACAGGCATAGAGGTCCGTTACTGGCCTCTACGCCAGTAAATCATCCCTCTGAGGGTGCTGAGAGACAGAGAGCGGTGACTAGACACGGGCGGGAAGCCATCCAGATGACCACCTCCCCGCCTCTGCCTGTCACGCGCCCGAGGGATTAAACTGCTTTTTCAGGTATACAGCTCCTGCTGCAGCTGTGGTCAGTATGTGCCTTGGCTGCTGCAGGAGCTGTATACAGCGGTTCAGGGAACCATATCAGCCTGTTTGGGCTGATTGTTTCCCTTTAAGTAGAGCTCTGTTTGCTAGGGCCGGAGGAGAGGCAGGTTAAGCACGTTATCTCCTAGCTTCAGACGAAGATGGACTTTAATAGGAAAGGCTCCATTTACACAGAACGATTATCGGCCAAACCAAGCAGATATTGCCTCGTGTACTAAAGACAACGATCAGTCGAGAAGTGATCAGATCGCTTTCTTACAACATGTTTCAACATGTTGCGCAACGCTCCGTGTAATAGCTGATGTGATGACTAAAGGGGTACTTAATTGAAAATATTAAAGATGTAATGCTTACCTCTCCACGCTCCCCCTCGTGTCATTCTGCCTTGTCTCAACGTCTCCCACTGATCGCAGCCACCAAAACCCATTTCGGCATTGATGGCCCGCTCGGCTGTGGTGCTGTCCTGTCAGTGATTGGCTGCACTTGTCGTCACTGCTTAAACAGGTTCATCTGCAGAAGTTTTGGTGGCTATGGTCAGTGGGAGACGCAGAGACAAGGCAAGAGGACACCGAGAGAGCTTGGAGAGGTAAGCATGATCTTTCTATATACCGACGCCAGAGTACCCCTTAAAGCAAGGACTTCACAGACTTCACTAGCGATGCCCATAGAGCCCTACCTGCACGAGTCGTGTAATAGGCTGTGTAAGCGAGTGTTGATCTAGCTGATCGGTGCTAACTTACACCCCAGGTCAGAACATTGAATACGCCCCTTACTCTATGTGACCATCTTAAGTTGAACCAATCAGCCATCTGTGACCACAAAAGAGTGGCAGTCAGCGAGATCATCAGCATTTGCAGTGTCTTTAGAGGGCACAATATAACCTAATAGCCGGGCCGCACGAACAATCATTGTATCATTCGTGTGCCCATCTAAATTCTCTGTTTACACGTGAAATGTGTGGCCAATAGTGGTAGATTTTAAAGCCGGCACAAAAGATGTGATCAGCTGAAGATCGGGCGTTTTCCCACTCCTCAGCTGACTGCTGTCACTTTTACACAGGCCGATTATAGTCTAAATGAGCTCTTGGTCGATATTTGGCCCATGTGAAAGGGCCCTAAAGGGGTTACCCAGTGCTACAAAAACATAGCCACTTTCTTCCAGAGACAGCACCACTCTCATCTCCGGTTTGGGTGCAGATTTTGTACCTCAGTTCCATTGAAGCGAATGGAGCTCAAATGCAAACCACAACTGTACTGTAGACGAGAGTGGTGCTTTCTCTAGTGGCTGTGTTTTTGTAGCCTTCAACTATGCCAGACGGGAATAATCCTTTAAAGAGGCCATTAATATCAATAGTTGATTGGCAGGGTGTTGACACCCATGATCAGCTGATTGTGACCGCACCACATTGAGAATAAGGCCAGAAGCAGTTGACTCAATGTAGCGGCAGCACCAAGTTACTGCAGTCTCGGCTCCTATTGAAGTGAACATGACTTTAAAAAAAAACTGGATCAACCCCTTTAAGGCGAGACTGGTAAGATTTGCCTTTCGTGGAAATCGAGATAGTTACACAACAGGAAGCCAAAAAGTACACGCTTTACTTTGAGCATATTTTTAGCATTTAAGGAGGACATGCAATTTAAATCATCGAATGGAAAAAAAATTTCCGCACAGATCCGCGCACTTCTTTATATTGGTTTAACTTTTTATTCCTTGTTTAGTGTCTCTTTAAATCTCAGCACATGCTGAAACTGCTTATCCAGCAAACAACCCACAAACAGCTGTTTTTAACCTTACTGGGTCTCATCAATGCGGGCCTGCTGGCTCGGCAATGTCAACCGCACTCAGAGCTTCTCGTATATTTAACGGCATCTTTTATGCTTACGCTCTACTGTACTTTTTTTTTTTTTTTTTTTGTTCTTCCAAAAAGCTGACTTTCAGGAGGTGATGGACAAAAGCATATGCTGCTCCACCGTCTCGTCTCCTTCACAGCAGCATATGTACAGCACGTATGGTCCGAACCACATCTGCAAGACGGCAGAAAATTACTTCTGCCCTCAACTGCAATATAAAAACTCGACAGAAAAATTCCCACTTTCTATTTTTGTGAATGCAATTTGTTGTGTTGTGTTAGACTATATCATGGCGGTCGTATAAGAAGACGGGATATTTTGCCCCTTCTAATCCTTACAATGGTCCCAACACAAAAAAATAAATAAAAAAAAGGCAACGAATCTGGATATCCTTTATGAAAAATATAAAGCGCAATATATAGATAAAAATCCTTGGCACAATCCTTGGTGCTTTGATACCAAATGGAAACGATAACATACCAGCCAGGGCGCGGTAATATTCTGGGATTTGTTCTTCGAGGAATATTAAAGCATGATGTGTAAGTACTTTTTTTTTTGCTTTGAATTTAAAGAGCATTCACCCCCCAAGATTAAAAAAAAAATAATCAAGTTCGTAAGATTTTTATTTTTCCATACAATTTACTGTGTAGTGGCCAGGCCTGGTTACTGCAGCTCAGCTAAACAATTGATCGTTGAGGGTGGCCTCGAATCGGAACTAGAGATGAGCAAAGTTTTCAAAAGTTTGGCTCAGCAGGTTTGCAAATTTTTGGTGTAAAATTTCCGAATTTGTGAATTGAACCTTAACGAACATCAAAACTTAACAGTCCTCGCTCCCCTGGTGTACTTGGTCTCTAGTATCTGGTGTTCCCTGCAGCTGAAATCCCACTCAGTCAATCACTCACTGAGGGACAGTGCCACAGCTGGTGATTGGCTGAGCAGGCACAAGAGTGACAGCCTGCTCAGCCAATCACTGTTTACGGTGCTCTCCCGTCTCATTCAGTCATTGGCTGAGTGGTGTGGCACTCAGGAGATGAGAGTGACAGCCTGCTCAGATAATCACTGACCGGTTGGTGGCCAGTGTTTGGCTGAGTGCGCTGTCACTCCCCAGCCAAGAGTAACAGCCCAATCAGCCAATCACTGGCCACAGCGCTGTCCAGTCTCAGTGAGTAATTGGCTGAGGAGGCAGAAAACACCAGAGACAAAGAGAAGGAGACCAAGGGAGAGTGGACAGGTGAGCATACATTTTTTTTTTATTTAGATGTGCAGAATCAACCAATAGGTTTTTGTGTGGCCGCCATCTTGAACTTTGCAAAAATTAACCGTCAACAAAGCAAATTTTTGCAAACTTAATTGTGAATACAGCTTCGCTAATCCCTAATCGGAGCCCCACCATTAGGGGATTGATGACCTATACTGTGGTTAGGCCATCACGCTCTTTTGCCCGGAAAACCCCTTTAAGCACCCAGACCTCAATAACTTGACCCCAGAAGCAAGGCAGTTCAGCAGACCACAGCTAGTCATCTCAGACCCCAGTGTTGAGTCTCTACTGAGGGCAACCAGAGAAGTCCCCTTAGCATGAGAATAGCCTACTCTTCTGGGCATCTTGGAGGTCTCCCAGATGGGTTGATATACATAAATACCTCCTGGAATCATATTACTGAATTTTACCACCAGATAATTCTCTCTTCTATGGTATTTACCGCAAAAACATCAGGAGCCGATACCACAGGCCTCATTTTCGTCACAGTCCCTAATGGATTTTCTCGCTAAATTCACTATGAATCTTGCCTAATGGCGGCCTCCACTGTGGGTGGGTGATACACTCATTGTAATTTATCTTATCCTTTCCCACACTGATTTTCCATAAGTTTGGTAGATTGGACCCTACCCAACATCGAGGGGTGGATGATACACCCTACTGTGGAATTCCAAATAGTTCACTTTAACTGTCTATGAACTGGCAAGGCCCATGGGATTTTTTCTGGCGGGCTGACAGATGCGTGATAGTAGACAAGCGCTATATTTAGACCTCTTATCAAATACCGAGAAATACAAGAACACAACAAGAAATACAAAGAGCATATAAAATTATTGGAAATAATAGATCTTTGTGCACAGTTCATTCCCATTTATAGCTGACAATCTAATTTAACTGCAGAGGTTGCCAAGAAAATCCGGTCGAGACCGAAAACGACTGTGAAAAAAATATTTCGGCTATAAACATATGGTGTGTAATAAATGAGATAATAATATCTAAGAGATAATAGAAATAATATCTGTGAGATAATAATATCTAAAAATTCCAGAGTAAATAGAAATAATAAAAAAACTAAATGTTCCGGCCCTTTAAAGGACGACTCCATTATCTTCAGAATTCCCATTTAGTGCAGAGAAGGGAAATGTGTCACAGAATGTCCTCTTAATAACCCTAGAAGCCCCCCACGCATCAAATAAAAAGGGGCTTCACAATGGCCGCAGTGTGCTGGAGATATTTCTAGAATAAAAGCTTATAGAAATCAGAAGAGGATTCGGGAGTGATGTTGAGGGGTTTGCGTGCGGGTAGTAAGGCTTCTCAGACGTAGAAAATAATAACACGAAGATGGCGTGTAAGAAACCCTTTAAGGACACATTGTATTCCCCCATTTTTGCCTAACTCCATTTTAAGATCTGTCTTTTTTTGTGAAATTGCACACTTTTTGTATTGTATATTTTATTGCATGGAATTTATAATATACATTTTTGAGTAGCACATAAAAGTTCTTTCCTGACACTTTTAAAAATGTTTTTTTTTTAATAGATTTATTATGTGGGTTGTAATAATAAAGGGAGTTGTTTGGTACCAGATTTTCTTCTTAAAAAAAAAAGTATACTCACCTGTTTTGATCCCTCATCACTGCCTGTCCCTGCTGCGCTGCACTTCCTGCTTTGCTCTTTGATACACAGGAAGTGTCTACTCTGCCAATCATTGGCTGTAGATGTAGAGTCAGTCAGTCAGTGATTGGCTGTGCGTGCATAGCCTAAGCAAAGCAGGAAGTAGGGAACAGACTCTGGTGTGAATAGTGGTGGCAGAGGGAACCATGGCAGGTGAGTATAAGTTCTTTTTTATTTTTCAGCCTGAGTCAAAAAGAAATTGATTACTTTGGACATGTTTGTTTATAAAGACACTTACAGGGGTAATCGGGACATAATTTTTTCCCCATTTATAGGGGGTATGTTAAAAAAAAAAGATACCTACTCTGATCTCCATCTCTGATCTCCCCCCATGTGTCTATTTTCGTTTACGAGATGATGTGTCAGTGCTCAGTGGTGTCTGGCCTCGGCCAGTGATTGGCTGGCAGGTCCTGCTCCAATCTTCTGTTACCAATAGGGAGCAGCAGCAGTCCGGAAGGTGCTGAAACAGGAGCTGCGGGAGGTTAAGGTAGATAAGCATTGTAGGTAATATTTTTTATTTTTAGCAGACCCCTAATAAAAATTACAATTTTGCTATATTGCTTACTCCCGATTTTACAACGAACGATTAACCTTAACCTGTGGCTCAGCAGCAAGTGTTCGTTTCCTCTGCAGTGCCCCCACAGGAGTAATGAAACATTACATGCATGGTCCTCCAGAGCAAGAGAGGTTCCTTATAGCTTCTCAACCTAATAGATCTCAGACTTCCCTGAAAGGGTAAACCAGACGACCCATTTTACCTCCTCCAGGACAATACCAGATCGGCTTTTCCCAATCGATAAATCACTGGAAATCGGAAGAATTTTTTCTGTCACATATGTTAGTTTTCGATTGCACGGCAAATGTTACTGATGTTATGTAATACCGATTACAGCGTTTATACCAGGAGGAGGATGTGTCAGGCTGGAAGTATATCGGAGAAAAAAAGAAGCAGACCGGGAACTTCGATAACTCAGGAACCGCTGCATCCCCCGTGCTCAGCAAATTTCTTCAATCCTCCCGTTCTTTAATGGATCTAAAAGTGTGAGAAATTACCCTTTGGCACCACGCATAGGGGTGTAGTCAACATAGTCATAAAGACATGTCAAAAGTTTTGATTAGTCGCGGTCTGGATGTCCCCCATGAGATTGGAGACGCTCCACCAAGCACTAAACCTGGCTCATTCTAGCGATTGATAGTGGTCTGAATACCTAAGCTACAGCTAAGGGCCCTATTACACGGGACGATTATCGTGCGAAAAATCGTTATATCGTTCGAATTTAATCTTTCTGTGTAATTGCAGGCAACAATCGAAAAATCGTTGTTGATCGTTGATTTAGATCTGAACCTAAAATTATCGTTAATTGTCATTAAGCGTTCTTTAATAATCGTTCGCTGTAATTCCACATTCGTTCGCTCAAGCTCCGCATTTGTTCACTAATCGTTCAGTGTAATTGCACATCAGAAGGAATAAACGATCATAGTAACGATCGCACTAACGATTGTAACTAACGACCATCCTTCTGTGTAATACGGTGAACGATTTCGGTTTAACGATAAACAATCTCATTTGCAATCGTTTATCGTTAGTCGTTAATCGTTAAAAATCGTTCATAGACTCGCTCCAACGACCGCTCGTTAACGATCACTAAACGATTTTTTTTTTTGCGAACGATAACACATAACGTGAACGATATATGTAGTGTAACGATTATTTTACGCTAGTTACATGGTCGTTTAAAACGTTCGCCGGGGTGATCATGACCATACGACACACCAACTTTTTTAAAACCTTTTTACGAACGACCGAAAGATTTCTAATTTTACGAACCGATTACCGAATTATCTTTCAAAGACCAACGATTTTTTCGATATGCTGAAAAAACTATTTTGAACGACAATATAACGATTTCGCCTTTGTCGTTCGTTCGTTTACACCAATTTCACGAAGCGATTATCGTTAACGAGCGATCGTTGGAGCTAGTTTATGAACGATAATCGTTCCGTGGAATAGGGCCTTAAGACAGCTATACACTTTCAGTACCTCTTGGCCAAACATTTGTTCACTGACCGTTATCTTTCCCGACCTCCAAATACACGTGGACGTTTGTCATGGCTGAGTGGTCAAGTGTTCTCTACGGGGAGGGTTATGGCACAGACAGACAACTCCGGTGCTGGCTTATCAATCCCAGAACAATAGGCTCGGGCAGAAAAACCCAACACTCCTGACCCTGCTCTCCACCGACATCATCTGTCGGGGGAAAGTCGGGAGGCCACCATAAATATCAGACGATTTTAGCCTAAAAGTGCCTACACACCTTCACTAAGGGTACCATTACACAAAGCGATTTTTTGACGATTAACGATAAACGAACTCAAACGACCGCTATGGCGAACGACCTGAAATCGTTCACCCAATTACATGGAACAATGATCGTTACTTATGATCGTTATTGTCGTCGCCACTGCGAACGTCCGAACAACATCTTAATACATGCGAACGATTTGCGAACGATCAACGATAAAAATAGCTCTAAATTCTATTAAATGACCAACGATTTCTCGTTGGTCGTTTAATCGTTGTCTGCTATTACACTAAACGATTATCGTTCAAATCCGAACGATTTAACGATTTTTTAAACGATAATAGTTCCGTGCAATACCACCCTTACTGTTGGACGGATGATAGCTATCCTTCCTGTCCTCCCCAAAGAGAACACATGCATGTTAGACATGGCTGAATGTCCATGTGTTCTCTATCTCCAGTCTTCCAGTACTTATCAGCTGCTGTATGTCCTGCAGGAAGTGGTGTATTCTTTTCAGTGCTTTCTGCTGCCACCTCTGGCCATGTCAGGAACTGTCTAGAGAAGAGGAGGTTTTCTATGGGGATTTGCTGCTGCTCTGGATAGTTCCTGACATGGACAGAGGTGGCAGCAGAGAGCACTGTGTCAGACTGGAAAGAATACACCACTTCCTGCAGGACATACAGCAGCTAATAATTACTGGAAGACTGGACATTTTTTTAAATAGAAGTAATTTACAAATCTTTATAACTTCCTGACACCAGTTGATTTGAAAGAAAAAAAAAATTGCAGGAGTACCCCTTTTATACAAAGCCTCATCACCCATGGAAACAATAGGTGGGGTCAACATGAGCCTGGGGAAGGGTTTTTTTTGTATGATTTTTATAACAATAGCAGCACTGCCTCCAGTGTTGAAATATATCCATAGCTTTTTATGCATAAAACATATTAGTAAAATCTATAATAGTATGTCTAAAAAAAAATAAAAAATTCAAAAAAATTCAATCAAATGCGTACTCCTTTCGGCTACAGTTCCCGAGCGTCTGCCGCACGTTGGATAATTTTGGACAGGGAACGTTCACATATTACAAACACCTGTTTGACTTCTAAGAAAGTGTTGCAACGGTTCCACCGGGAATTCTATCCGAATCCAAAAACAAGGTAAAGGGCGAGAGGGGAAAAGTCGAAAGGATGCCCCAGCTGTGTACACTTATCCGGCAGCTGGAGCCGCTCTCTCCGCACGCTGCTCTCTAATGCCCCAGGGGCACCGGCTTCAGGTGACAAATAGATCCAGCCCCAACTGCAGCTCTAGATAAACAGCTGGAGCCGCCTGTGCTTTATCACGCTCAGAATGTACCTGTCAGGCCGCAGCCCTCCCCTCCCTCACTACTGGCAGCAGCTGTTTGGTTCCAGGGATTTGCAGGTCATTTTTTTTAAAGTCTACTTGTTACCACAAATTACCATTCAAATAGTTTATCAAGCTCCATACCTATAGCTGTCATCTCTGTGCCGCCTCCAGGGGGCGACTTTTTTTTTTTTCTTCATGTGTTATTTCAGCATTTAATCTGACTCCTCTGACACCAACTCTATAGTTACTATGTACATCGCAGGGTAATGTCCTTTACATTTTTTTTGTCACTGTTGTTTAATTTTTTTTTTTTTTGCAGAAATCAACAGTAAAGGCGATTTTAAGAAATTTTAGCAGAAAAATGCATTTTTATCATGAAAAAGCAGTTTGAAGCTCTCGCCCCTGTCTTCATGGTTTTCTATGGAGAGGGGAGGGGTGGAGGGAGATGCGGCACTAAACAGGACAACAAAGAGTTAATTTACAGATACATCACCGGCTATCTTCTCTGACAGCGAGCACTGACCTTTCTGACCTCTGAATACCGGCTTTCACACAGGTCCCGCTGTGTAATCCTTTGTTCTCTGCTGCAGACTAACCTTCCTCCTCCCCCCTTCCCTCTCCATAGGTTATACAGGGCTACACTGATGTAAAAGAGTCGAGATTTCCTGATAATGAGCAGTGGATGAGAGAGAGAGAGAGGAGGGGGGCTGGGGAAAGGCTTTTTGAATGCAGATAATGGCATATTTGCCTAATAAACCCAACAACAAAGTTTCTTAAAATCGCCTGGACTATTGATTTCTGCAAAAACAAACAAACAAACAAATACGACAGTGACACTTTAAGCTAAATATATAAGCAACAATGCATTTTTATGCAGAAAGATTCTAGATTATTGGATTCATTCCAGTCCTGCATTGGAGGGGTCAATACAAGGTTAAAAAAAGTGATCCTCTACTGGAGACTAACAATTCCTTCCATACTTGTTATTATCTATTCAGTCACCTTCCCCCAGTTCTGAGCCTCTGCTTTCTGCTGAAGACACAAAAATCTGTGCGTGAGCTTTTCTCTCTGTCTCCCCCTCATTCCCCCTCCCTTCCTTAACGGCTGATGTAAACAGTCCCTGTCTCTGCACTATGTAATGCCGGGAGGGTTAAATACAGTGAGGTCACCAGCAAATTTTCAGATTAATCCTCCCAGCATTACAGAGTGCAGAAACAGCTGGCCAGTGATGCTGTTTACAAGAGGAAGGGAGGGTAGAGGAGAGTGTAGATCCCACACAGTTTTCTGGGTCTTCATCAGAAAGCAGCAGCTCAGAACTAGGGAAAGGTAACCGAATAGATAAGTACAAATTGTTAGTCTCCAGGAGGGGGGATCATTCAACATTAATTTTACCTGACCGGAATACCCCTTTAATTCCCTTAAGTGGGATATAAAATGTAAAAAAAAAAGAAAAAAACTAAAATATGAATAAATATAACTTTTAATATTAAAAAAAAGTTTATCGTGTACTGAAAAAATTAAAAACAATAAAAAAGTTCATAATTTGCCATGTCCGTAACAGCAGATACAATAAAATTATTCCACACAGTAAATGCCATATAAAAAAAACAAAAAACATAAAGCTATATTAGAATTGCTCTTTTAGTATTTTATGCTTCTTGTAGAACATTTGTAAAAAGAAAAATTCTTGTACTACTCCTCTAGGGCGTATACACTCCCTGGCTCCACCCCCTAGGAGTAATTGCTCAACAAGCTCCACCCCCACTACAGTAAATTGGAGATTCTGTGTATTCAAGTTCAATGGTAAACTGATTGCAGAACTTTGATATATATCAATATAACTGAGCTAGAAGGTTCATAACCCCCCCCCCCCGCCACACACACGTACAATTACAATTCTAGGCATCTTGTATTTGATTCTACCGTTCTCACTGAATAGCTCAGACTGACCTCTTACGGGGGGTAAATGCCCCTTGATACTCCATGTCCTTATTCAGGATTCTTCATACATAAAACAACAAACAGATCTATCTTGGCTTCTGTCAAAAGAAATTGGTTCGGTAAACATGGCCCCTTATCCAGCCAAGGCTGGGAGCGCTCAGTGACTGAGTACTCCGAGCTTTGGTGGCCTGAGCCTTAGGAAAATAGTCCCAGAGTTTACACAACTAAATGCTGTTTGTTCTATCTGTCTCCAGCCGCCTTTCCGGCCCCCTGTGGAATCCTCACAGTCATCTTTTATTTCTGGATTTATCCTCTACCCCCCCCCCCCCCCCCCCCATCCTCCCCCCACTAAATAACTTTATCTTGTGGAATATCAGCAACTTACGGAGACACGTCGTATATCAAGATGACTGGAAATCTGCACAAAATACGACCTCTATCTATTAAAGGGGTTAGCCACTTTAGAGTAAAATTGTGCAGTGTACAGTATTGGTACGTGTACTCACTGTATATACTGACAGCAGCTCCCTGTGTACTAACTGTATATACTGATAGCAGCTCCCTGTGTACCTCATAAAGCTACAATCTGACTCCCCTCCTCCAGACTGTGCTGTCCTGCTCTGTGGTGATTCTGTCCATAAGATGGCCGACATGGTGAAGCATGTGACCATGCCCCACCCCCAGTGTCCTCCACTGAGCCTGTATATGACTATAGAGGACACTGGGGGCAGGACGTGGTCACATGCTCCTCCATGTCGGACATCTTATGGACAGACTCACCACAGAGCAGGACAGCACAGCCTAGAGGAGGGGAGTCAGATTGTAGCTCCATGAGGTACACAGGGAGCTGCTGTCAGTATATACAGTGAGTACACAGGGAGTTGCTGTCAGTATATAAAGTGAGTACACAGGGAGCTGCTGTCAGTATATACAGTGAGTACACAGGGAGCTGCTGTCGGTATATACAGTGAGTACACAGGGAGCTGCTGTCAGTATATACAGTGAGTACACAGGGAGCTGCTGTCAGTATATACAGTAAGTACAGGGAGCTGCTGTCCGTATATACAGTGAGTACACAGGGAGCTGCTGTCAGTATATACAGTGAGTACACAGGGAGCTGCTGTCAGTATGTACAGTGAGTACACAGGGAGCTGCTGTCAGTATATACAGTGAGTACACGGAGAGCTGCTGTCAGTATATACAGTGAGTACACAGGGAGCTGCTGTCAGTATACAGTGAGTACAGGGAGCTGCCGTCAGTATATACAGTGAGTACACAGGGAGCTGCTGCCAGTATATACAGTGAGTACAGAGAGCTGCTGTCAGTATATACAGTGAGTACACAGGGAGCTGCCGTCAGTATATACAGTGAGTACACAGGGAGCTGCTGCCAGTATATACAGTGAGTACACAGGGAGCTGCTGTCAGTATATACAGTGAGTACACAGGGAGCTGCTGTCAGTATATACAGTGATTACACAGGGAGCTGCTGTCAGTATATACAGTGAGTACACAGGGAGCTGCTGTCAGTATATACAGTGAGTACACAGGGAGGTGCTGTCAGTATATACAGTGAGTACAGGGAGCTGCTGTCAGTATATGCAGTGAAAATTAATAAATAAAAACATATATATATTTATATTTCCCCTGGAGTCCCCCTTCAATCAGACCTGAATGCCGCCTTTAATTTCACAAATAAAACCTCATCCAGATAAGAAATTTCACATTGCACGACCGTGAAAATTATCATCATCAAGATGTCTCGCAAACAGCCAGGAAAAAAAAAATAAAAAAAGAAGCGTGAGGAGTGTGGGATGTTGCTGCTGTTTGTTATACTTTTATATGGTTTGTATGCGGAGGCTCGGCTTGTTTTACTACACGCGGCTGCAGCGCAGACAGTTTGGAGCCTTTGGCGCGGTCCTGAGATTATCCGTGAACATAATACAGGATACATCTTTACTACTGAGTCCGGGTTTTCATAAGCAGTCACAAAGGTGTCTGCCGCCGGGGATGAAATACGTCTTGTTATGGAGAAGGCCTGTCTGCAGTCAGGAGGGGGGGCAGGCGAGGCCTAGCTGTCAGCCATATAACCTATCCATAGCCCGGGGCTCAGGTGCTGGGAATTCCACCAGTGTAACACTGACCTTTCTTCATGAGCGAGAGGAGATAGATGTGGGCCAGCTGTGAGAAGCTGTCACTCCCAGGAGAAGCCAAACTCTCCGGCCTCTGGAATGGGACTCTTCTGTTTTGTTTCTTCGTAAACTCTGGAAAGATCGACCACTTGTGCTGTCAGCCCCGACTTCTGTCTCTGACTTTACTCCCGGATAAAAGATTACACCTGTCGCCAGCAGGCCTGCTCCCCGCTGTCAGGATAACGCCTACCGCTACCGCTGACCTAGCAAAAAATTACAAAAATAAAGCTGGGGTACTTCCATTCATGTCATGTTGGGGTGGTTAGCTTGTGATTTTGGAGCATAGCCGCCCTCTTAGGGCCCTATTACGCGGGACGATTATTGTGCGAAAAATCGTTATTTCGTTTGAATTTAAAATTTGTGTGTAATTGCAGGCGACGATCAAAAAATCGTTCGTATGTCGTTGATCGTTGATTTAGATCTGAACCTAAAATTATCGTTAATCGTTCGCTGTAATTCCACCTTCGTTCGCTCAAGTTCGATTATCATTCGAATTTTCGCAATAACGATGGCATTTGAGCGATAATTGGCTTCTCAAATCGTTGTTCGCTAAAAATTTGCAGGACGCTTCGTGTAAACAGTCTTTCAAAGATTCACCCTATGTTATTGCGATGTTAAAAACGATCGCAATAACGATTTTTCTTACAAATTTTCTAACAATTTTTCTAATGATTTATTCGTCTAAACGCTGATCATTATAAAACCAAATAGTTGCTTCACAATCGTTAAACGATCGATTGGGCAAATTATCGCTTCGTGTAATTGCACATTGTTCATTGTTTTGCTGGGATCAGATGGAATAAAAGATCGTAGTACCGACCGCAATAACGATCTTAGTAAGGGCCCTATTCCACCGGACGATTATCGTTCACATAATCTTGAACGATAAAAGATCCAAATGACCGCTATTACGAAAGATCTGAAATCGTTCACCCATTTACATGGAACGATAATCGTTACTTATGATCGTTCTTGCGGTCGTCTTGTCATCGCTTTTGCGTTCATCAATACTGTGAACAACCAAATGACTTGAACGATTTGCAAATGAGCCACGATAAAAATAGGTCCAGGTTCTCGTTCGGTCGTTAGTCGATAACTGCTATTCAACCGAACCATTATCGTTTATATTCAAACGATTTAACGATAATCTGAACGATAATCGTCCGGTGGAATAGGGCCCTTACAATAGTAACTAACGCCCATCGTTCTGTGTAATATGGTAAACGATTTCAGGTTAACGATAAACAATCCCGTTTGCGATCGTTTATCGTTAGTTGTTATTCGTTAAAAATCGCTCCGTGTAATAGGACCCTTAGGAGCAGTCGCACTTGTTTCAAGCTGTGCTCTCAAGAGGCAGTTTTTTTAATGATAATACTTAAAGGAAAACTCGGACCTGGGAAGTGCTGGGGAGGATGAAAAAATTAAAGGGGCACTCCAGCGATCTATGTTATCGGCGATCTATGTATAGAGCCTGCCTGAGAGCAGACTTTATGCATGGATGCCCGATCCAACAGGTAAGTGGCTTACCCCGCCCATCGGCACAAGTGATCGGGACCCCCACAGCATGGGGGGTCTGCAGCAGTCCCGCACACAACAAACCCTTTCACAGTCAGGAACGTATATATACAATCCTACTGCACGGGGTATGTGCAGTAGGAATGAATATATACAGATTATTGACTTTTAAAGGGTTAAAGGGGTTGTTTTACATAACACTTAGAAAAATCATACTACACACTGCATACATATATGTAAAGGAGTCCAAATATACTCTTTTTAACTAATTTACTTCTCCGGACAGTTCTTCTCCCCCATGGATGACACTACTTCCTGGTTTCCTCTCGGATCACTCAGCATTTGAATACTGGTGGCCAATGGCCTTTGGCTGTCTCCTTGTTTTCCCGGGCTCGCTAGGGCTGCATCCAACTTCTTCAGCCACCAATAATCAAATGCCGATCAATCTGACTCGAGCATGCCATCAGTATAAGGTCTCGGCACTCTTAAATTGTCCTAATGTCTTAAAGCTTAGTCGGCAGCAGTGGCTGCCATTGGAGCAAGTTGTTAAAACTTACCGTGACAACACGTACCACTACTGACTTCAACACAGAAGGCTAAAGTAGCAGTTTTTTTTTTAATTCTTCCCCCTGTTGGAGGCTGGTGTATATACTTACCAATGATGATTGGTGTTCAGCAGCATGGCTTAGCTCTGATCCTACGGTGCTGCTCGGATGTCACAACTCTTCTGATCCCTCTTCTTTCTACAGGTCTTTTGAAGGCCGGAAGTCTGGGTTTCCAGTGCATCTCTATGAGAGCACTCTTATACAGATGCATTGGAGACCATGACTACCGGCCTTCTGAGCTGCAGATGTCACGTGGGATTCAAACGGAGCCATAGGACTGGAACGAATCCGCAGGACACCGATCACCATTGGCAAGTATATGTGGCAGCCTACAGCGGGGGAACAATATAAAAAACCTGGACTGCTTCTTTAACACATACTGGGCACAGTTTGCGATTTTTTTTTTTTTAGAAAGGATGAAGTTAAAAAAAGAGAAGTTGTTCCCTCTTAAGTGCCTCTGAACCCAGCCTAAAGTCAAGCTCAAAGACTCTTATCATTTACCACCCGCCACTATCTGCCTAAGGTAGTAGTATTGCAACCATTTAGGATCTGTTCCAATTGTTTGGAAAAACAACCCGTTATGCTGCAACATTCCCAGTGTCTTGGATTACACTGCATGCACATCACAGACACCATATACAACCTGCCAGGACATTGTTACTGGAAACTTGATTTAAAGACCACTGGTTTAACACCCACCATCGCCCCTGAGTCTGGTAAGATGCCAGAAACGGAACCGACTACATTACGGTCAATAAGGACCATCGGGCATCGCATGTTTCCGTTATTCTACTTCTTCTAACCCTATGATGGAGCAGAACAGCAGAAATCTTTGAACTCTAGTGAGGTATTAAAATATAAAGTTTAGGTTGTATACTGTACATTTTCATTTATACAATTATTAACCTTGTAAAAAAAAAACCCTTTAAGAAAACCTGCACTGAGGACAAGGTCAATTATAGGGATGGGGAAAGTTAAAGATATATCTGGGGACCATATTAATGGGATGTTTATGCAAGACAATCTGTGATTTTGGATTATAGCCCCCTTGATAGTGAACGCCAATCGGCAGACAAGAGATTACGAACCTGCCCAATAACAGTGTGAAGGCTGGATAATATTCAGATTGTTAATCCATCCAAAGTAAACACGAAGCTAAAGGACTGAAGTATCAGATATACACGTATGGCCAATAACGGCTGGAGCCATCGGACATCCAAACATAGCATTTGGGAGAGGAAAGGAAATGAATTTTTCACAATACGTTACAGCATGTCCTCGTTACATGTAGTGGTCTGGTACAAAGACTGAATTCCAGGAAATTCGTCCATTTACTTTCCTACAAAATAAGGATAAATGACTATGTGCTATACCATCACTTTAAAAACGATAATATACATCTATCAAGGCCACATGAAATACTTAAAGAGATGTTAAACATAGAACTAAAAAAAGGGAAAAAAAAATTGAATGTGGGTGGGGCTTATTTTTCACGGTGGGAGAAGCTTTCTTTTCCAGCATGCCTCCTGTTGTTGTGCTGGGAAAGAGTGATGAGAAGGGGAAGAAGAAAACGGACAAATATATTGAATTTTGTTCTTAATTTATAACCCAGATTACGGTTTGGACCTGGACAGGATGAAAGCAGAGGATGAGATCATTTGCAGCGTTGCTGATATTATTTATTGGGCATAAATAATGTTGAAATACATTAGGTACAATCGATTTTTATTAACGAAAAGAAGAATTTATCAGTGGTTATATCTATAGAAATAGCAAGGTTATATAGAGATTAAAAAAAAAAAAAAGCAAGTTATCAAAAGGAGCATCTAGAAGATGAAACATAGCTACAACATAAGGAGTCATGGTGGGAGGGAGACCTCTATACTAGAGATGGACGCAACTCCAACAACCCAAGTCCATTCGTTTGAACTGATTGGAGACGGGGTAAAACATGGTTACACCCATAGGGCATAGTCTATATCCATATTTTCCATCCAATTGCAACCAACTTCTTTAGCCACCGGTAAATGCTACATATTTGGAAGGCTCGAGTTGCGCTCATCTCTAGACTACCATCCCTATGCATGAGGCCAAAGGGTAATTTCTCACATTTGTAGATCCATTGATGAATAGGAGGATTAAAGAAATTTGCTGAGCACAGGGGATGCAGTGGTTCCTAAGTAGAGGTTATCGAACATCGGGAAATCTTAGGTTCGATCAAACTTGAACCTTCAGCATTTCATTCCTGGTGCCTTCCTGTTCCTTGGGGCAGGTGGAGACTGCCCGAGTACCGCCTGGAAAACAGAGCTACAGCCTATTACCTAGACTGTATCCCTGTTTTCCAGGCGGTACTCGGGCAGTCTCCACCTTCTCCACGGAACAGGAAGGCACCAGGAATCAAATGCTGAAGGTTCAAGTTCGATCGAACCTAAGATTTCCCGATATTTGATCATCTCTATTCCTAAGTCATCGAAGACAGAGATATTAGAGAAAAGTTGGCCAAATCCAATCCAATTTTGGCTTCCCGACTCTTGTTGATGTCAGAAGAAAGAAGAATGTTGGATTTCACGCCCAATTCTTTTGTTCTTCCTGGAGATTGGCCATCACTAGAGGTGTAAGGGTACTATTACACGGAACGATAATCGGCCGAATTGGCCCGATTTGGCCAATTATTGCTCCGTGTAATAAATGCAACGATCAGCCGATGACAACGATCATCGGCTGATCGTTGATATAGGTTAGACCCTATTTTTGTCGGGCGCCGACCACGCACCGCTGCGTGTAATAGCGGTGCGTGGCCGGCGACTAACGATATACATTACCCATCCACGTTCCAGGGCTGTCCCGGCCTGTGATTGGCTGAGCGGCCTACCAGCTGACAAGCCGCTGTGAAGCTAGAGCGCGCACGGGACCCCGGGAGAAGCGGACGGCAGGAGCAGCCCTGGAACGTGGATGGGTAATGTATGCCAGTTTAGCAAGGGCTGCAAGGACATCGGTAACGATGTCCTTGCAGCTCTTGTCAAACGATTATCGGGCCGTGTAATAGGCCCAGTAAACAACAACGTTTACAGGTATTATCGGGCCCTGCTCGGCCCGTGTAATACCACCCTTAGGCTATGACTCACTACCATCTCCACATTAAAAACACATACATAGGTTGGGGGGGGGGGGGGTAGCCAAATAAACAATTGGCCATCAGCTATTGAAGATGGATAAGCACCTATGAAATAGAAGAGAGAAATTAAACAACCCAAACCCAGAGAATCGTGAGACATTGACCATGTTAGGTTGAGGTCTTTTCGAGATTGGAATAGAGTCTGTTCTTCTATCCTACACATATAATATAGCTGTTCTATGAAGGTCCCAAACTAAGCAAATAACCACACTAAGGGTTCTCTGGCATGGGCCAACGGGCCTTATATAATGTGTGTCTATCCCTGTGATTGGTGATGTTATGGATGATTATGTATGGTGGACTACTCAAACCTTCTCAGCCCATGTCATAGATAATTTTGTAAACATTTGTAAATTTGTTTTAATTTTTTTCAGTATATTTTGAATTTTAAAGGCAGATTTTACATGATAAGGAAGCCACCTACTTATGTCCATACCATCATTGGTGGTCCAGATGTCTTTACATTTCATTCAAAAACTCTGTCCCACTTTCATACGGTGATATGAGAAGTCAACGTGTTCACCATAATATCTGGAGATCAGTGGAAACTTTTGAGGTAGAAGTCATACAGCCCATGTCCTGATGAAGTAGACCTCCATAATTTGTTAAGTTAGTCTTCAAGAGTGAAGTTCAGTCTTCTGGATTCTGTCTCTGCCTGATCCCTCCTGTACCAAACCGTCTCTCCCATGACCGACATGGATTGTTGACCCAACCTTAGTGTTGAGCGAACCTGTCCAAGCATTGTTCTCCAAACCCAAACGCTCAACGTCTGATTCCTCCCAACTGCTGGGGAAACATGGATACAGCTATAGACCATAGGCTCTATCCATGTTTTTCTGGCAGCCCTAGGGATGCATCCAACTTCTGCAGCCGTGGGGAATCAATCGTTGGGTGTTCGGGTTCATGGGAACGTTGCCTAACCCAAACAGTTTGACAGGTCCGCTCAACGCTACCCAGAACCTGTGCTGCTTGCCTTGACCCTCTTGTTTGTAGGCAATTCCCCTCTGCCTAGGAGGCACTTATGGTAGGCTACAATCCTGAGCCTGGACCAAAGCAAAATCGGTTGTGCAGTGGGTCCACACCCATTGCCCTGTTGCATTGAGGCTACAAGGCATTTTTTCCAAAGGTTACACAGTTGTCCAAATTTACAGTGTTCCAAGCAGCCCTACTAAACATGAACTTTAAATCGAGACATGAAAGTGTTAACCAAAGGTGAAGACTTGTTTATCGAAAAGAGCTTTTTGAAATGTTTTTCTTTTTGCTTTGCATAGAAGCGAGACGTCAGCTGGGCCACTTCTCCATTGAAAGCTAGACTGTGCTGTATTGTCTTCTATTGCCTTCTAAAAAGGTCTGGTGTTCTTAATCATCCCCGTAATGTCTTCACACACAATGGTCCACACCTGTGTTACCGCTAACAATGGCCGTTTTATTTCTCAGGGTACAATTCTCTCTCGTCTTTTTTCAAGCCCCAAGTTCAGGCAACACCAGAACAATTATACTGGCCGAACCATTTCAAGGCCTGTGAGACGGGAAATCCTTCAGACACTCAAAGTCTGAAACAATGGTTAACCACATGGGAAACTGACAAAAATGGGGCACAAAAACAACGATAATAATACTTGGGACGTGATATAGCTCAGCTGACTGGGCCTGCCATGCCACATCCCTAGTCCTGGCTTACCCCACACATCGGTTTTTAGAAGTCCAGTGGACAGTGCCACTCAATTACAGCTCCACCCACTGGACTCTCAGAGATATCATTCAGTAAATGACAGTTTGTGCTGAAACTTTTTCCACAAAGATATATATCAATCTACTCAGCTCCTCCTGCTCTCTAACTTAAAGAGACTCTGTCAGTAGGTTTATACTATCCTATCTCAGGGTAGCCTGAAATAGTGACAGAGAAGCAGAACAGAATGATGTATCACTTACATTGTTCTGTGCAGCTGATCCAGAGATATCCTCCTGAATAACATGGACAATAAGTAGTCCTCTCCATTATGTGCGTGTGATAAGTAGTCCTGGATATTCATGAGAAGCAGAAAACTCCGCCCACCAGCTGCTGATTGGCAGTTATCTATCCATGCTGTGTATAGGCAGTCAACTGTCAATCAGCAGCTTGAGGGCGGGAGGAGGGGTGTGGCAAGATTCCTATTCTCCTGCATATTAGGAGAACGGCTAAACAGAATGATGGAAGTAATACAACCTATTACACGGAACGGTATAGGCCGTTACGGCCAATAATCATCTTGTGTAATAGAAGGCAAGGATAAGCCGTTATGCACAATGTCGGCTGATCGTTGCTGTCGTTTGTCTATCAACATGGTGAAAGACAAACGACTGTGATAGCAACTGTGATCGCTCTGTGGAGTAGGAGCGGTGGCAGCAGACCGCCGCTATCCTCTATGGGCTGCCTGGACGATCAAGCCATCACCCATGCAGCCCCCCCGCAGCTCCCCACGGCCCCCCTACACTTACCCGCTCGCTGCCGGCGCGTGTAATAGTGGCGGCAGTGAGCGGGAAATGAGGAGCAAACAAGCGCTGACAGCCCTCTGTCGCCATGTGTGATAGGGCCTTAAGCTGGGACCTTCTGTTCTCTGCGATGATAAGGAGGAGGCTGTTGTAAAGTGATCTGTAAAGCATTACAGTGAAATGTGACACCAATAGATAGAGATAACAATAGATCACAGCTCAGCATCCTCCTTACTGTGGAATGACCTATCCAAAGGTCACAGAGCATGCCCAGTAATGTTTCCCATGTATGTCATTGGGACAGTATCTGTCCATTGTTGGCTATGTCTAGATGGATTGCTGTAAATGCTCAGACAAGATGGCTGCCCCAATAATAATGTAGAGAAATACAATAATAAAAAAAAGACATGTAAACACACTTAATATATCTTATCAGAAAAAGGAACTTGTCATCTTCCTCAACTTCATTGCTTGTAAGATATCAGAAACCACCATAAAATTCATCCAGTATAATACACTGCATAGAATACTGTGGATGAAGGGGGATGCAGCTGCAGCTCACCATGAGAGGGTGGGAAGAGGAGGAGCCACACATCTGATTGGTCACAGCTCTGACATCACACCAGGAAGTGCCGCCCACTCAGCAAGAATTGGGATAACTGTTGATTTGTATTCTGGGTCTATGTATTAGATATTAGGGAAACTAAAAGGAAGAACTTTTTTCACCTTTAAATTTGAGAATTTGTGTGCTGGCGATAATCACAGGATGAATTATTCTACGTGGGCCTTTCATCTAAGCATTCAGCAATGTCCTGAAGAGCACAAAGGGGGACGTGTTTATCTCCTTTTTCCTATGGTACGGACATAATGAAGAGATGGTGAGCATCGTACGTACATGGCCGGAGCTCGCTTCCTAGAAGAGGTAAATTGATCGTATAATTATCCCATCCAGAAGGAAATGGATTGTAATTGTGAAGTTTCTGAGAGCTGCTCTAAGGAACATTAAGTTCAACTGTTTTCTCCAGTGTCTTCATGTTTCTCCGAATTTACTGAAACCCGACTTCTTAGGTTCACTTTGTTGCCTTCATAACGTAACACAAATGGAAGATCAAAGCAATGTTAAAGAGGTTGTACGGGATTAGAAAAACCACAAGCTTTCTTCCGAAAACAGCGCCTCACTTGGCCACAGGTTGACTATGGTATTGCAGCTCAGTCGATTTAATGAACAACACAACCCATGGACTGCGTCTGGAAGCTATTGTCCAACTTCATCATCCAAACCCATTAACTATAACCAAAAGATACATGGCCTAAATACAATGACTATAACAAGACCCCATAACTATCATGCATTATTTATGGTACTGGTCTTATTTGGGATAATGGGACACTGATGGAATTTAAAGGGGAGCTCCAGCAATTTTTTTCCCTTTCAAATCAACTAGTGTCAGAAAGTTATATGGGTTTGTAATTTACTTCTATTTAAAAATCTCCAGTCTTCCAGTACTTATCAGCTGCTGTATGTCCCGCAGGAAGTCGTGTATTCTTTCCAGTCTGACACAGTGCTCTCTGCTGCCACCTCTGTCCATGTCAGGAACTGTCCAGAGCAGTAGCAACTCCCCATAGAAAACCTCTCCTGCTCTGCACAGTTCCTGACATGGACAGAGGTGGCAGCAGAGAGCACTGTGTCAGACTGGAAAGAATACACCACTTTCTGCAGGACATACAGCAGCTAATAATTACTGGAAGACTGGAGATTTTTTAAATAGAAATAAATTACAACTCTGTATAACTTTCTGACACCAGCTGATTTGAAAAAAAAAAAAAAAAGGTAGTACCCCCTTTAAAGAGGACCTGTCACCCTCCGTGCCAGGGTGACAGGCTCCCGACCCCCAGCTAGATCCCCTTATACTGACCTCATCTCGCCGAGTCCCGCTCCCGGAGCCGGTCCCGGGACGGAGATACCCTGGTCAGAAGCCGGCACGCGCTGTGGAGATAGGTCCAGCGTCCATAGAGAATGAATGGAGCTGGACTCATCTCTGATGTGCGCGCATGGCTTCATTCATTTTCTATGGACGCCGGACCTATCTCCACAGCGTGCGCCGGCTTCTGACCGGGAGCGGGACTCGGCGAGATGAGGACAGTATAAGGGGATCTAGCTGGGGGTCGGGAGCCTGTCACCCCGGCACGGGGGGTGACAGGTCTCCTTTAAGCCTAAGTGCACTAGAGAAGAAGCTGAACAGCAGAAGTGGTTCTTATAGCAATAAAATGGTATTGCCATCTCAAGCACGTACTACCCTTCCACAGGACAGGAGATAAGATGATCGAAAGGAGGGGTCTGACCACTTGGACCCCCACTGCCCCTTCCACAGGACAGGAGATAAGCTGATCGTTGTGTGTGTGTGTGGGGGGGGGGGGTCTGACCACTTGGACCCCCACTGATCCCAAGAACTTAGTGATCAGCATCGATCAAGGGCCCTATAGATTAAAGCTCTGTTTATCCCAGAGACAACTTTGTCTCTGTTACTGTGATAAGTGGGCGGGCCCAAGCAGTTAGAACCCACCAATCAATTGTTTAATCCTGGTTAATCCCTTTAAGGGGCATTTTCTGTGTGACAAGATGGAGAACAGAAAGCTCTCAAATCAAAATACCATTGGGTAGGTAATTTGTTTTTTACTTATTATTTTGTAGAGTTAAAATATTTCTCCATAATATCCCTTTAAGCGGTGCTAATCTGACTTGAGCCTACAGAATTGGCCTACAAGAGCCTGAATATTAGATGTAGTATTCTTATATCCCAAGTCAATGGATATTCAAAAGTAAACAAACACACCCCTCCCCCTTTGTGCCCCCCCCCCCCAAATCTTATGTAACTACCATATATTACCCAAAATCTTTCACATTTACACTGGGTTATTATTGTGTGGCATTTAGTATTGTTATTCATCCTATTTGACTATATAACATTGGTGGGGACACCTTGGGGGGGATTTATCAAACATGGTGTAAAGTGAAACTGGCTCAGTTGCCCCTAGCAACCAATCAGATTCCACCTTTCATTCCTCAAAGACTCTTTGGAAAATATAAGGTGGAATCTGATTGGTTGCTAGGGGCAACTGAGTCAGTTTCACTTTACACCATGCGGTGTGGCCTGTCTTAGCTGACAGACCGCTCAGCTAATCACTGGCCAGGACTGCCGTGGCCAGTGATTGGCTGAGCGGTCTGTCAGCTCAGACAGGCCGCACCGAAGCTGCTGCTGCTGCTAGCGGGACCGGGAGGAAGAAGGAGCGCAGGAGAAGACCTGCAGCCTGGTTAGGTAATGTATGATGTTTAAAACAAACGATTATCGGGCCGTTTAATAGTCCCAGTAAATGAGCGCCAATCTAGCAGAGCGACGCTTGTTTACATTATCAATCGGGCCCCCATCGGCCTGTGTAATAGGACCCTAAGGTCTGAAGGTCATAAAGGACCCTATGGCCCACGACTTGTGGGATTTTCAAAACTACCTCCATCCAGACGACCAAGCGTGTCCCCATTTCGGAGGTCATATCTCATAGACGTATTAACCCTTTCCTCAAGCCTCCCGAGCAGACGTGGCACATCTTTTACCTCATAACACGGGGTCTTATATTTTTGCCATTCAGGTCTCTCCACCTGTTTTTTTTTTTTTTTTCTCTTCAATATTCAGTGAACGATTTCTTTCTGTCTGGTTAAAAGACCCTGCTATTTACCAAAAACAAGTAGGTACTGTGGAGCGTTTCAGTCGCCCTCTTTGTTTGCGTCTCCTGCATTAGGTGGGTTTTTTTCAGAGACCAGATGCACAGAACTCGACAACAGACAGTCCCGGGACCATCTGTGCCGTGTTGGAGGGGGGGGGGGGGGGGGGGGGGGGGGGGGGGAGAGAGTCAAAGAAAGGCTGTTTGTGTAAGTCGTGGGAAACCTAGTGCTTGGTCTGCCAGTGGGCTGCATGAATTGAACTAATTGAGGTTTATACTCCCAAGCTGGCTGTGGCCTAGTCGGAGCATAATCCTTCATCAGCTGCAGTCGCGGGCAGTAATTGGAGCTTATTACAAGGATGGGTCTCCCTGCAGTGATGTCGAAACCGAGAGGCTTTTCTCTCTAATTACTGCCTCTCAATAGGGATGGGAAAATAGGGTTCGGGGGCGAGAGAGCGCTGCCACATGAACTGGGAAGAGGAGGAGGGTCCATTGATGGGGCTCCTGCCGGCCCAGCCTAGACATCTTTTATCAGGAAGAACAACATTGTAGAATATATAATGAAGTGGAGTTGTTGGTAATTAACCCCCGAAACAGAAATGCTGAAGCTCATCTGCATATCTGGAAGGGGGATTTTCTCACGCTGGGGGATAAGAGGAAGTGCCCTGCCCCCCTCCCCGACAACTCCCCCTGCACCCAGCACCCCTGTCAGGAGGGGGCACTAAATACATTAGTTACCACCAGTATATACAGTAACTCCCAGTAATGAAGAGGAAGTGTTTGGTGGTGGGAGGGTTGTCTATTATGTTGGCTGTTGTTGTAATGTTACGTAACCTGCTTTGTGTATTGTGTGTCATGTCTACACAGTGTATTATCATGAATGTCAGTGTGGCACAGACAGCTGGTCGTGTGGTGGATGTGTCATCTGTGTAAGATCCATAGGGCTATCTATCTATTATCTATCTATCTCCTACCTATCTATCTATCTATCTATCTATCTATCTATCTATCTATCTATCTCCTATCTATCTATTATCTATCTATCTATCTACATTCTATCTATCATCTATCTATCTATCTATCTATCTATCTCCTATCTATCTATTATCTATCTATCTATCTATCTATCTATCTATCTATCTATCTATCTCCTATCTATCTATCTATCTATCTATCTATCTATCTATCTATCTATCTCCTATCTATCTATCTCCTATCTATCTATCTATCTATCTATCTATCTCCTATCTATCTATCTATCTATCTATCTATCTATCTATCTATCTATCTACATTCTATCTATCATCTATCTATCTCTTATCTATCTCCTATCCATCTATCTACTGTCTATCTATCTATCTATCTATCTATCTATCTATCTATCTATATCTATCTCCTATCTATCTATGCTTTATCTATATATAAGGCAGATCATTAGATAGGAGATGATCCAGACTTGATTATAGTCCACAATTAGATTGAGAAAATATTGCAGCAATCCAATTCCAGTGAATTATATATTAGATAGATCGATCGATAGATAGAAGATAGATAGATAGATAGGAGAGATAGATAGGAGATAGATAGATAGATAGATAGATAGATAGGAGATAGATAGGAGATAGATAGATAGATAGATAGATAGATAGGAGATAGATAGATAGGAGATAGATAGATGATAGATAGAAGATAGATAGATAGATAGATAGATAGATAGATAGATAGATAGATAGATAGATAGATATAAATCAGAAGAATACCGCAGCACTCATGGGATAGAATTCAACACAACGTGTTTATTTCCCCAAACCGCGACGTTTCGCTCTCCACACTGAGAGCTTTTTCAGTGTGGAGAGCGAAACGTCGCGGTTTGGGGAAATAAACACGTTGTGTTGAATTCTATCCCATGAGTGCTGCGGTATTCTTCTGATTTATATCACTTATACCGGGTGGTCACTGGTATATACCGCCTGGCACCACATTCATCGCTACACGAGTGCTGCATTCATTCTGAATTTCTTAGATAGATAGATAGATAGATAGATAGATAGATAGATAGCAGTGGCGTAGCTACAATGAAGGCAGGGAAGGCGACTGCTATGGGGCCCCTGCAGGAAGGGGGCCCGAGGAAGAAAGCCCTGCCTTCATGGTAGGTACCCCGCTCCCCCAGGGGTCCAGAGAGAAGAGGGACCCCCACTGCACTGTTCAGCCCCCTCACTGTAGTGCCGGGTGAGCGGGCTGAACAGAGGAGCAGGACCTGCTAGACGGCACAGGAGAGGGATGAAGGACCTTTGAGTCACATGACCCAAAGGACCTCAATACTTCTATGTGAAGATCAGCCCGGACTACAGGAGGAGGAGGGGGAAGCCTGGGAGCTGTAAATGCTGTGTATGTGTGTCAGTGAGTGTATATATTGATCTGTGGGTATATGTATATATATGTCAGTGTGTGTATATATGTATCTGTGTATATATTTATATGTCAGTATGTGTATGTATCTGTGGCTATATGTGTGTGTGTATGTCAGCAATGTCTGTAGCACTGGTGTATATGTGTGTGTGTGTGTATGTCAGTAGTGTCTCAGTATGTCTGATTGACAGGTTTGCTCCCAAAGATGTTCTGCAGCAGCTTCTATTAATGCTGGGCTCTAATAAAAGATCCCACCACTAATATCTGCTGCATTTTCTTTTATTTCTGGTTGAGTATTTCTTATTACGCTGAGATGATTTCCCTGTGTACAGTCTATTCATGGTGTATACATCAGCACTAGTGTAATCACATTACAGTGTATATATGTGTGTATGTCAGTGGCGTATCTGTACATACGTTAATGGTGCCTCTGTGTGTGTATATGTGCGTCATTGTCTGTGTTTGGCGGGGGGGGGGGGGGGGGGGGGGGGGTTGTACAGTTTTTTGCTATGGGGCCCCATGAATCCTAGCTACGCCCCTGGATAGATAGAGATAGATAGATAGACAGACAGACAGACAGATGAATTGAATGGATAGAAGATAGATAGATAGATAGATAGATAGATAGATAGATAGATAGATAGATAGATAGATAGATAGATAACAAGTATTTTTCTTTTTTTATCCATCCCAGCCTGGCCACATTTAGAAGTTAAAACAAATCTCTGAAAAAACCCTTCAACACTATTGATTCTATACATCCACGTAAGGTCTGTTTATACAGTGCCATGGGAGCTGTACCAGTGCATGGGCCAAGCATTACCATAGACTCTCCCCCTCCCCCCAACAGTGTCCAAAGAGTGACCTGTTGGCCTCCATCATGGTATGTATCAATACACCTTTTTTGTACTTATACATCACATGGAATTCTTACTACCCCAAGCCACCAGAGAAGTAAGCATGGACCTTTTAGTACCCTAACCCACCATGGAAGTAAGCATGGACCTCTTACTATCCTAACCCACCATGGAAGTAAGCATGGATCTATTACTACCCTAACCCACCATGGAAGTAAGCATGGATCTATTACTACCCTAACCCACCATGGAAGTAAGCATGGATCTATTACTACCCTAACCCACCATGGAAGTAAGCATGGACCTCTTACTACCCTAACTCACCATGGAAGTAAGCATGGACCTCTTACTACCCTAACTCACCATGGAAGTAAGCATGGACCTCTTACTATCCTAACCCACCATGGAAGTAAGCATGGACCTCTTACTATCCTAACCCACCATGGAAGTAAGCATGGATCTATTACTACCCTAACCCACCATGGAAGTAAGCATAGATTGCTACCATGAACCCATTCACTACCTTAGTCCTCCACCTTTACACTCATAGACTACTAGGGTGGAAGAGAGGAGCAAACTTTTTATACCAGGTCCTAAAACTCTGCTTCTGCAGTATACACCATTTTGCCATCAGCACAACCTCCAGGGGGTCATTCTACTAATAAGTATTGGGATTCTGGCACCATCACCTATACAGGTCACTATGAAGGGTCAGCCAACATCCAGCCGGTATGATAAATGACATTTTGGTCGAGTCCACAGAGCAGCCAACTCTACGGTGAATAACACATTACACAGTTGGCGGTGATCAGAAATCAAGACAAAGATCCAGTCATAGACGCTGAAACCAGGTGTTCTCCATTTTGCCCGTCTGGGGAATTGTGGCGGTGCTGGTTTTAATGATAACTATATTTGGGAACAGATGGGGCAATTAGTAGCATGTCATATTGACTGATCCGGCTAACATCCTGGCCTGTAAACGGCCCCCGGGGACCAGTGTTGTCATCTAGCGCTAGTCAGATTTCCTCTGAAAATGTTACATTCCGAGTATCCCTGGGAGCATCTGAGGGCAGGTGGATTCACCAGTGGATCTGTTTATGGGAAAACGATCGACACCTGCAGACCGGTCAGAACAATCCCTTTAGGTTTAGGCTATATGTATCTACGGATAACAATCACCGATTACACAGGACCATGTGCGGCTTAGGAACGAGGATTTTATTGCAGGTTATGAATGAGGGTTGATCGTTGAGCCAGTAATCACCCTCTGTAATGGAGCCCCTAGGGCGCGTTCACATATATCGGATTTATTGCAGACGTTTGTCTCATTCATCTAAATGGAGCTTTCAGAAATCCATGGAAAGATCCCATGGTGAGTTACCCACGCAAAAATGTTCCTGAAACCACACCCCCAACCAGTAGCAGCGTATGTTGCCGGGATTTTTGGCTATTGGTTAAGAAATTTGGGAATCATGGTTTCGGATGCAGTCTGAAAGCAAATATGGAAACACGGCCTTTCACATTGTAACGGACAGCGAGTATGGACCGGCTCTGCTCATCAACCGGTTGGGTGTCTAAGTGCGGAGTCTAAGTGCCCTCTAGGTCGTCATCCTTTATCCCGCTCCAGGTTGTGGAAGCTGGACTTCTGCGACTAGAGGACACCAGGTAGTGTGGTCCAGGTTTGAGCAGTAGCTGGTCCTCAAGAACCAGAGTCGGTGCAAGTATATGTGGTCAGCAAGTCAAGTTGTCAGCTTGAGAGTCAGTCCAGTACCAAGGATGAGAGGGCTATCATAGTCAGACAAGCAAAGGGTCAGAGCAGGTGGCTTCACTCTCCATTATCCATCAGTTCAGTCACAATCCCCCCATATCTGAGCTGAGGCGCTCTACCGTGACCACTGGCAAATCTATCACAACCACCATAATCCTCTCTCCCACTTCTCTGCGTATCTGGCTGTTGCAACTTTGCTTCCTAGATCTTTACCCATCAGCTGTGAGTGATATTATTGAGAAGTGGAAGAATGTAGTAACCCCAACCACCCCAGCCACATTGTTACAGAGTGGGATTACCAAGTTCTGAGATGTCTAGGGCATTTAAGTTGCCAAAACTCTGCTGACTCAACTACAAGACCGAACTTCATCTGGCATTAAAATAAGCACAAAAACTATGACCTCTGAGATGATGACTTAGGTTTCCTTGGCTGAGCAGCTGCAGGCAAGCCTTACATCCCCAAGCACAATGCCAGACGTCAGATGGAGGGGAGTAAAGTCACCGCCATTGGACTCTGGGACAGAAAAGATGTGTCCTGTGGAATGATGCATTACTTTTCTCTCTGACCTGATGGATGAGTCTGGGTTTTATAGATGTCAGGGAAATATCACCTGCCTGACTGTAAAATTTGGTGGCCATGCTCCTTAGTTCCAGCTAAGCAAACTTAATTCTTCTTCTAAGACATTGTGGACAATTGTTGCTTCCATCTTAGAGGGAACGCATTGAGTTTGGCCCTTGATGGCATTGGGGTCTTGCAACGACCGTAGGTTGGAGACCACCACTACAAGAGTATACTAGATGGCCTGGCTGAGTTCACCTATACGTAATGTAGGTAATTCCTTCACTATAAGACAAACTTATGACTGAAATACAAGATATAAACCAGTAAACATGTTCCCTGGAAATGTTTATGACCTTTTTCGAAAAAATTTGCTCTTGTGGTCCCAGGCTTGTAGGGTACGCAGAGTCCATCCGTGTTTTCAGACGAGAACTCTTGGCTCTTGGAAGAGAGCATAATGTTATTGTGCTGACTAAGGTCGTTCTAAAGACCAATAAATTGGTTGGAAGGTTTAACGTGAAACCATACACAAGATAAGTACGTTCTGTCCTAGATGATATTTGTTAGACCGCTGCGCACAGAACTGTCTGTCCTTCGCAGTCTTTCGCTGTAACCCACGCAGACGCCAAAATACCAAACTTCTCAAGGTGTCACTCACATTGGCGTGGGCCGCAGCTCAACATTCATCTTGGATGAGAACCAGAAAGCTGCAAGGCGCACCTAAGGTGTGTCACCAGCATCAAAATAAAATCTGTCGTTTGATTTATATCTCGCAGTGAAATTTTCCATAAAATCAAGACGTATATAAAGAATTTGAGTCCGGGATGGATGAAAAGTTTACAAAAATTTTTCACTCCTGAGAAAATCCTCAATGGCTCCATCTCTACCATAAATGTGATAACATTTGCTAATGGTGTCTTCTGGCCCTATTCAATAGGTTGGCACCACAAACTTTGTTGGCTTAGTATAACTTCAATTTCGGGTTGAAGGACATGAGATTAGTAAAGGTCGCCATGTACATTAGAGACAAGTTTGCTAACTCTGTTGATTTCAGGGGACATGGGGCCTCCCAACTTTTTCCCCAACAGATACTGTCGGAAAAGAGAAGAATCAAGGAGAAGAGCAATTTTAATATTTTCTATAGAGATAATCCAATTGACTCCAATCTCCAAGCACCCTCACATCCCTCTTCAAATCTTTTTGTTAGACTTTTTATACTAGGTGGTACTTTGGAGGTTCTCCTTATGGATTCATGTTGTAAAGGTCCCATTTTGGCATCTTAAATAATAGCAAGTATGCCATAAAAGGATGGTCGAAAACAAACAAAACTGAAATGATGCCCCCCACAGACAGTAACAGAACAAATAACATATTGACTGTCAATTAAATGAGGACTATGGAGTCCGATCAGGAAGGTATATTCCTTACTGCATTTATTTTTCATAGGATCAGTATGAGATACCTATGTAGGACCATAAACAATTGTTTTCGTCTCAGTAACACACTCTTCCTTTAAACCCTATTACATTCCCCCATGTGACCCAAGGATCTTACAACCAAGCACTCATAACAGAGCAAAGGCATAAGCTACTAGGGACACTAGAAGGGATAAAAAAAAAAGAAATAAGTTATTACACACACTAGAAGAAATAAGAAACAACATAAGCTACTAGAGACACTAGAAAAAAATGACATCCCTGAAATGAAAAAGTAAAAAGTAAGGTATTAAGAAGCAGTAAACAAGGAAGTAAGCTACCAACACTACAAATACTACAAAAAAAAAATAATAATAATAATTCTCCGAAAAGAACACAGGGTCTCTTTTTATTTTTTCTCAGAAAAGGGCTAGGGCTTATTTTTGGTGTAGGTCTTATTTCCGGAGAAACACAGATGCTCCTACTCTGTAGCCCCACTCTATAAAGTTGTTAGCTGCCATACTGTATGTCCCACTGTTGTAAGGCCCCATACTGTATACCTTTCTCCCACCTCTGTAATTCTTCCCCCACATTGTATACCTCCCTCCTCTGCAGCTAGTCTCCATTCTGTATACATTCCTCCTCCGCCGGCAGTCCCCATACTGTATACCTCCCATCCCCTTCTGCAGTTTTCCCCCATACCGTATACCTCCCTCCCTCCTCTGTAGTTGTTCGCCCCATATACATCCCCCCTCCCCTCTATAGTTGTTCCCCCATACTGTATACCTCTCTCCCTCCTCAGTAGTTGTTCCCCCATATACATCCCCCCTCCCCTCTGTAGTTGTTCCCCCATACTGTATACCTCCCATCCCCTTCTGCAGTTTTCCCCCATACCGTATACCTCCCTCCCTCCTCTGTAGTTGTTCCCCCATACTGTATACCTCCCATCCCCTTCTGCAGTTTTCCCCCATACCGTATACCTCCCTCCCTCCTCTGTAGTTGTTCCCCCCATATACATCCACCCTCCCTTCCTTAGTTGTTCCCCCATACTGTATACCTTCCTTCCCCTCTGTAGTTCTTCTCTCATGCGGTATACATCCCTACCCTCTGTAGTTGTTCCCCCATACTGTATACCTCCCTCCCCCTTCTGTAGTTTGCCCACGTACCCTCCATCCCCACATATTTATGTTCCATACTGTGCACCTTCTTACCCCTCCTGCCTTCCCTGCAGTTTGTGTTGAGCAGGTGGGGGTGGAGCATGGTAATTCTCTCCCTCATTGGCTGATGCTCAGCACCCAGTCTCAGGGATCTGGTCAGCTGACAGTAACTAGGGCTTATTATTGGAGTAGGGCTTATATTTGAAGCCTACAACCAAAAAAAGTCTCATTAATGGAGAAACACCATAGAGATCTCTAGAAAAAGAAGAAGAAGAAGAAGAAAACTTATACAGTATTGGGCACACTAAAAGAGATAAGTAAGGAGGTAGGCTTCTAGAGACTGTAGAAAAAGAGAAAAAAACTCAAAGGATTAAGGGTTCTTATTTTAAACAGCCCGATATGGGGCCAAATACGGATACAAACCAATGCCAATCAGCGAAAATGGTGCTTATCTCCAGTGCCATTACAAGGTGCAATAAAATCCGTGGCTGAACTGCATGAACAATTGCGGTTCCAGGGACTAGCTGGGCAAACCATTTTACAATCCAACGAGGGATATCCGAGTGACTTTCAGTGGAGGTCCACTGGTACTCCCACCAATCCTGAAGAGCCCAAAAACTCAGTGGTCGCTATGTCCCATTCTAAATCCTCAAAGCGACTCTGTACCCACAATCTGCCCCCCCCCCCCCCCCAAAAAAAAACAACAAAAAAACACCTACCTATTGATCCAGCACATGTGCAGTGTTTGTTCAGACAGGTGATGATTAGGAGAAATCCTGCCTGAGGGAATTCCTAATTGTGAAGAGGGGAGGAGGGACGGAGGGGCCTAGGGTGTGGACATTCAAGGCCACGCCAATTTGACACAGTTTTTTTTTTTTTAGGACAATAACTGCATCACCTGCTTAAAGAAGCAGTTCACTTTTTATTTTTTTCGCCCCCCCCGGGTAGCCGCTGTCAAGTATACTTACAAAAGATGATCGGTGTCCCGTTCCCGTCGGTCAGTTCCGTCCCGCGGTGCCGTTCACATCGGGCGCGCGCTCACTTCCGCCGGCGCTGTGACTCCTCTTCTCTCCCTTGTCATTTGAACGCCGGAAGTCACGCGCTTCCATAGAGAATGCATGGAAGCGAGTGACTTCCGGCGTATAATCACTGGGCAGAGAAGAGGACTCGCAGCAGCCGGCGGAAGTGAGCGCGCGCCCGATGTGAACGGCACCGCGGGACGGAACTGACCGACGGGAACGGGACACCGATCATCTTCTGTAAGTATACTTGACAGCGGCTACCCGGGGGGGCGAAAAAAATAAAAAGTGAACTGCTTCTTTAACGGACCCCAGGACAGATCTTGGATTAAAAGCAGCTATCTGATGGTACAAGAGGTTTGGGGGGACAGATAGTGGGTAGGGAGTGGCTTTAATGCAGCTTGGTCCTACTCCCTTGAAAACCCCCCATGAGTCTGGGCAGAAATGTGGCATACAGTGTACAGGTGAATCATGGGTAAATAAAGAAATCACCTTTTTTTTCACTCTAAAATAACCCTACGGTGGATGTATTCCTGGTCTAGACATCTACGTCACATTGCAGACGATCCACCTATGAATTTTCCCGGTGACAGGTTCCTTTAAGCATTTCCCTCAAAATATCCTCTTCAGGGCGATACCGAAGTCGTATGTGATTCTTATGATTATAAGACGGGAATCCTTGCAGCAAAATCCTTCCCTGGAAGCTTCTCCTTTTATCTTTCTCTGGCTGAATTATTGATACAGTGTGTACGGCGCTCTATGTTCTATTCCATATACATCCACCCTCTTAATTAGCTTCTCCCAGAAATGTAAGATGTACGAGAGTCCTTCTCAGCCGTCGTCCCCTGCGGGAAAGCTTTGGAGGAAGACTATAAATGGAATACATTCTCGGTGTAAACCTCTGTGGACAGTCACAAGCTGGGTTTTAGGGAGAGGATTAGTTGTATGAACACAATACAAAAATAATAAGGTAACAACTAATAAAGTCTATGGAGAATATAAGCTCCACTCTACGGCCTAGGTGAGGCTGTGGGAAACAATGGGTTTCTTTTAGACTAAATTTGGTGGAGCTAAGTCAAGATTCCCCAGTATGTGTGTGTGAATGGAGGTGCCCAACCTAGATGCCAGTGCCCTGCTTCCTGGGTCTATTCCAGGCCAAAGACTTGTAAGCGGCCATATTTACTGACTAATCTGCAATGTTCTGTAACTTAGCAAGTAATATGAGGTTGTTACCTCATTTCTTGGTCCTTTAACCAGACAGGGTCTAGTCTTGGGCCTATAACCAGGGAGTCTCTCATCTTGGGCCTATAACCAGGAAGTCTCTTGTCTTGGGCCTTAAACCAGTGAGTCTCTCGTCTTGGGTCTATTACCAGGGAGTCTCTCGTCTTGGGTCTATAACCAGGGAGTCTCATGTCTTGGGCCTATAACAAGGGAGTCTATCGTCTTGGGCCTATAACCAGGCAGTCTCTCATCTTGGGTCTATAACCAGGCAGTCTCTCGTCTTGGGTCTATAACCAGGGAGTCTCTCGTCTTGGGTCTATAACCAGGGAGTCTCTCGTCTTGGGCCTATAACAAGGGAGTCTCTCGTCTTGACCCTATAACTAGGGAGTCTCTCGTCTTGACCCTTTAACTAGGGAGGGCTTACTCGCAGGCCTGTAACCAGCGAGTGTCTGCTCTGCACTCGGTAACAAGGATGGTTGCGATGCACTGTTGAGAGATCTGGTTTGTACCTTTAGTTGTCATATGATTTAATTTGCAAGACTTTGTGATAATCCTTATGCCATAGTCCCCATACACCCTCAGACCTAACAGTGATACTAGGGTATCAAAAACTGCTTTATTTGTAGGCAAGGAGGGCCAGATAACCCACTAGACCCTAGATTGTCCCTGTGTGATTTATAAAATATAGTAAGAATACTAAGGTCTTATACACACATTCCGTGTTTTGTAATTACTTGTAATTACTTGACTTGACTTGAGAAGAAAACCCGGTGAAGAAGAGTGGATATCTGTATTGGCCTTAAAGAGGTTGTCCAATTTTTTTTTTACTTTACCCCTACAGGATAGGGGAAAAGTAAGAGATTGCGGGGAAGGGGGGGGTCTAACTTACAAACCCCCTTCATCTCCGTATCGGTCCCCCAGCTTTCTTGTTATGAATAGAGCTGCAGGTATGGCATGTGATTCGCGGCTCTATTCATTCCTATGGAGCCACCGGAAAGAGCCAAGTAAGCACTCTTTTGGCCTACCCGCGATCTCTAACTTTTACCCTATCCTGTGGATAGGATAAAACTTTATTTTTCCCGGACAAACTAAGATTTGAGGAGACGCATCTGCGTAAAGCAAACTCCTCCAACCGCTGACTTGTGACTGAAGCACTATGGATTGCAGGACTTGAAAGACTGGAAGATGACCCCTTCAGCGTGGACATGTTTGATTCCCTCGGGAGGTAGTTACACCACAGGAAACCCTAGAAACTGGAATAGAACAGCATACACTGCTCTCCTACTCACTAGCTAGTTCTGAGCACATGGCCATCTCCACACTTACCTATAGACGACAGGGCAATTCCCTATTGGTGGAGAGGAGCCGGAGGTAACATGACATGGGATTGGACAGAGCAGATGAGGAGATTTTCAGAAGGGCCATGAGAAGTCTCACGAAGAAAAAAAATGCAGGCAGGGGGATGCGGGAACATGATAAAGAAAGTATACTTACCTGTCCCCCTGCCTCCACAGCATCACTCTCTGACAGCCACCGGAAGTCAAACTCCCAGTTTCCGGATTCGTCACAGCACTGACTCCTGATGCTGCAATCCATCAGCCAGGTCGTGAGGTTGCAGCAGCAGGAGCTGCAGAAGGCCGGCAGCTGTCAGAGAGCAGTAAGGCAGTGCTGCGGGGCATGAGGATGGGTAAGTATACATATTTTATTATGTTCTTGCACCCTCCTGCCTACAGATGATTTTATTTTATTTTTGCACGACTTCTCCTTCAACATGGCCACCCATAAAAGTCAGCTGTTTTCAGGATGCATTGGAAGCACATTTTGGGGCGATCAGCTGATCACTCTAGGCTGTCCAATTAGTTGACCATGTGCAGGACACCTCAGATTTCATGCCTATAGGCCCTTTCACACAGCCAATGATAAGGCAAATCAGTGTCCCGAGGAAAGCTCATTCCTGAATTTCATCCCCTGTAAAAAGATCAGCGATCAGCCATCAATCAACCACTGAATTTTTTGAATTTGAATTTTTGTTTAATCTCCTTGTATGAACAGTTAATAATGAATTCCAATTACCGCACGAACGATCCATTGATCGGTTATGTGGTCAAGTTTGTTGATTGACTGAGCCTTATAAAGGCTCTACAACCAAGTGCTGATCGCATCGATCTATCGTCGTTTACACGTCTCTGACTTCTTACAACTCTGCAAAGTACACCAGAGCTGCTTAAAGGAATTGTCCACTTTGAAGAACCATGTAAATGTTCTTCCACTAAAGTCCATTGAAGGGGCCTGCCGAATAATCCACCGATTCTCCAGAGTGGGACTTTACAACAGCTCTTCACACTGGCTAATAGAGAGGGTGGGACTAGTGTTGAGCGAACTTGCCAAACTGTTCTGGTTTGGCAAAGTTCTCCAAACCTGAACTCTTGGCATTTGACTCCCGATGACTTCTGGAATTCTGGAAAACATGGATACAGCTTTTTGGGAGTCGAATGCCAAGCGTCCGAGTTCAGAAAATATTGACCAACCCGAAGTCCTCTCAACACTAGGTGGGACGAGTCAACTGTCTAATACATAAGGGGTGGGGGTCTTCTTTCTTCTGACAGATTATGAAATATAAAATTTTAGCACCCAATCCTTGTGTTTTTTCTAGACGTAAGCAGATGGCAAAAAAGTCTGGCAGCAGCACAAATCCTCGTGTATGGGGGGGATCGGGACATTTGGCTGGTAGCTACTGTAGACATATTGCCAGTTCCCTACAGCGCCACCACAGGTGAAATAAGGTATTACCTATAGAAATCAATGTGCGATATGTTTCCTTAGTCCTCCAGACTAAAGCTGGGTTTACACGGAGCGATAATTCGCCCGATTGTACGATAAACGACTTCGAGGTAACGATTTTTCTTTTATAACGATCAGCGTTTAGACGGAACAATATATCGTACGGAAAATTCGTTTTGCAATCGCTTAGGCCTATCTCGCACATAGGAAAAATATGTGAACGACTGTTTACACGGAACGATCAGCAAATTTTTTGTGAACGACGATTTAAGAACATGTTCAAAGATCAAAATGAACGATTTCTCGCTCGTCGTTCGATCCTTCGCTGCGTTTACACGTACGATTATCGTTCGAATTCGATAATCGTTCCGTGTAAACGCAGCATGAGAAAAGATATTTGTTACTCTTAGTATTGGCTCTAGGACATAGATGGGGTCTTTAGTGGTCGACCCCTTCGCCTAACTTGCTATTAGAGTATTCCGCAACTTTTCCAAACTTCAAAACCCCACCAGATCTGCGCGTCTTACCCCTTTGCACCTACAGTCCCTGAGTGTCAGGCATTTTCCCTGTAGTCATTTCCTTACTATACCTTGAGAGAGGGCGTATGGGAGGGGAGGGGGGGCTGGGGAGTGTGTGTAGGGGAGTGGGTGCAGGCTGGGGAGCGTGTATAGGGGAGGGGGTGCAGGCTGGGGAGCGTGTATAGGGGTGGGGGTGTAGCACAGGAGCAGGTTGGGGGGGGGGGTATAAGGATTTGGAGTGACACAAAACACGTGTCTGCAGGCCGGGCTGTGGTAGCAGGTGCAGGGAGGAGCTGGGAAGAGGAGGGGGAGGCTGGTGCCAGGGGAGGACACTCAATCCCTGCAAGGTGATGGAGAAACTCATATCATGTGGACTTGTCCTTTTAGCCGCAGCATCAGTGAGACTCCTAGGTGACACATGACAGGTGAGTGACAACGCCGGGCTGTGATATGATTGACGGCGACTTATGATGTCACATCAGCTTGATACTTTGTATGATGTCATGTTTGAACCAGACTTTTTTTTTTTTTTTTTACATTACGCTGTTCTTGTTTGTGTTTTATATGGGTCGGCGTGAAGTGCGCAAAACTGGACAAAGTGGAAAAAAAGTTTCGTACTGGTTACAGGAAACATCTGGGGAAGTTTATAAAGTGTGCACACGTGTGTACAGGAGTGATCCAGGCATGGCTACAGAGATAGCATGGATAGATGGATGGATGGATGGATGGATGGATAGATAGATTATCCTGTTGCTATGGTCCACCACCTTAAACCTTTTATGCGAATGCCACTGTTGGGATCCCTAGTGATCAGCTGTATTCTCTGAGTGGACACTGCAGCAAGTGGGGAGATTGCCTGCAGCGCCACCACAGGAGGAATACAGCATAACACAGTTGATTCATTTAAACGTAGTTGTCCAGGTAATGTACGGACATCCTGGGTCCTCCTGAGGCACAGACACTCCTAATAGTCACTCACCTCTCCATCCATTAGGTCATAAATTTTCTAATAAGTTATTCAAAATGGGTTTTCTAAAAATAAATAACAGATTCTGACATGGACCCCTCAAGTTCTGCTGAGGCCATGGAGCTGTGATGATGATGATGAAGTTGACAATGCTGCTGAATGTAGTGATGATGAAGATGGTGACAGCGGTGATGATGATGATGGTGATGATGGAGATGGTGACAGCGGTGATGATGATGATGGTGATGATGGAGATGGTGACAGCGGTGATGATGATGATGGAGATGGTGACAGCGGTGATGATGATGATGGAGATGGTGACAGAGGTGATGATGATAGTAATGATGGAGATGGTGACAGCGGTGATGATGATAGTGATGATGAAGATGATGGTGGTGATTATGATGATGAAGATCATGTGATAATAGTGACAATGATGGTGATGATAGTAATGTTGAAGATGGTGGTGATGATTGTGATTATGACAATAATGATTATGATGGTGATGGTTGATGGTGACAGTGGTGATGATGATGACAATAGTGATGATGAAGATGGTGATGATGATAATAATAGTGATGGCGTTAATGGTAATGATGGTGGTGATGAAGATGATGAAGATGTGATTGTGGTGATGATGAAAATGGTGATTATTGTGCCGATGATGACGATGGTACAGATTACAGTGGTGATGGTGTCGCTGATGGTGATGATGGTACAGATTACAGTGGTGATGGTGTCGCTGATGGTGATGATGGTACAGATTACAGTGGTGATGGTGTCGCTGATGGTGATGATGGTACAGATTACAGTGGTGATGGTGTCGCTTATAGTGATGATGGTACAGATTACAATGGTGGTGTTGCTGATGGTGATGATGATGGTACAGATTATAATGGTGATGATGTCGCTGATGGTGTTGATGATGGTACAGATTACAGTGGTGATGGTGTCGCTGATGGTGATGATGGTACAGATTACAGTGGTGATGGTGTCGCTTATAGTGATGATGGTACAGATTACAATGGTGGTGTTGCTGATGGTGATGATGATGGTACAGATTATAATGGTGATGATGTCGCTGATGGTGTTGATGATGGTACAGATTACAGTGGTGATGGTGTCGCTGATGGTGATGATGATACAGATTACAATGGTGATGATGTCGCTGATGGTGATGATACTGGTACAGATTACAATGATGATGGTGTCGCTTATAGTGATGATGATGGTACAGATTACAATGGTGATTGTGTCGCTTATAGTGATGATGATGGTACAGATTACAATGGTGATGATGTCGCTGATGGTGATAATACTGGTACAGATTACAATGGTGATGGTGTCGCTTATAGTGATGATGATGGTACAGATTACAGTGGTGATAGTGTCGCTGATGGTGATGATGACAGTGGTAATGTGGATGATTTCAATCACATCCCAGCTCAACCATTGGCATTTGTTGGTCTTTTACCACTCAACCATCAACATTCAGAAACCAATTCCTCATGGGCAACTAGACAGACAGCCCCACCATGGGCATTCATGGCCCATCTGTCAGGAACCGGTGACACCAGACACACAGAGACAGTGAGCCCTAAACTCAGCCCCGCCCACTGTCCTCTACCTACTTGCCACAATCTGCCCTAAGACGGCGGCGAGCAACTGGGCGGCGGTCCCTGCACTGACTAGGTGGAACACAAAGACAAGACAGACAGACAAAACACAATAAAGAATGGTCGACATTCCGGGTCACAACAATCAGGCAGCGCAGTACAAAAACACAATCCAAAAAGCAAGGTCAATAAACAGGCAATATGGGCAGGGGCAGGCAGCAAGCAGGGATAGTCAGAATACAAGGCAAAATAGTCAGAATAAACACAGAGCTAAACAGAGGCAGAAGCAGAGGCAGAGGGCGGTCCTTATCAGGGATTGAGAGTTATCACAGTGCTCCATGTTAAAAACGCACTCCAATCTGCAGGCAGCATGTTATAAATTGGGAGGAGCTCAGTGATTTACACGTATCTGTATAAATCTGCAAATAGAGTGCTGTCAATCAGTTATTAGGACCGCCCACTTGACTACATTCATGAAATTTCCATGAGTAAATGACAAGTTATCCTGGAATTTTTCCCATAAAGTTATATATCAATCTGCTCAGCTCATCCTGCTCTATAAAATGCTGCCCGCAGGTTATGCAGCATTTTTGACATGACAGGTTTCCTTTAAATTTTGCAGTAACAGATTTAATATAATAACAGCAAACAGAGATCTTAAATGGTGCACAGACTATATTAGACGAGTCAATCAGGTACTATCCCTCCTCCTTCACTCCCATGATATCCAGTAGATGATGACGGTTATGTTACGGTAAAGTTCTGCTCTTTCCATCTCGTTGTTGTAAACAAAACAAATTTAAATGTAAACGTTGCCAGAAACCATGGCCGCTTACTTTCTGGCACGGTGTAAAGTGTGTCACTCGTCGGTGGCTGCGTAAAGCAGTGCGAGGCCAGCGTATCATTATACGCGTCGTGTTGTTGTCTGGGGGCCATCTATGAGATGTCTGCAACGTGCCAAAAATTGTGGCAATAACAGCGTCTCGGCCAGCTCCGCGCTGTACTTAGAAGCTCCACGATTTCTCAGATTGTATAATAACCAGTTAGATGGAGAAGATCGAAACGCGTTCGATCAAAGGCAAGTTTGGGCGGTTTCCATAAGAAACTAGACGTTGACTTTGAGGATGTTTTTGGGGAGAAAAACATCAACCCTAAAAAATACACAAAACATTAACTCTTTGATGAACGTAAACAAACAGATGGGGATTCTGACTGATGGTTACACCTCATCACCGAGCTGGTGCCCTTGGCTCCACCAGTACCCTACAGCTGAGCCTGGCTGCCCGGTTGCCCACTTTTAGGTCCTGTCTACACCATGTAAGGCTCGAAACGCGTGCTTGAAAGACATAGCTGTTGGCTAAAGCCGCGATCAACCAATGGTAATCCAATATATAGGGCAAGCTATAGCCAAAAGAGGATGTATTATCAGAAACTTATCTATTAAAATAAAATTTCTATGTTACTTATATTTTTGAAGAATTTTTTTTTACATATTTTTAAGCATTTTTTTTATTTTAATAATAATAATAATAAATAATAAATTTATTTGTATAGCGCCAACAGATTCCGCAGCGCTTTACTTTACTAATTATATTTTACTAATACTAACTATATTTTACTAATATATATATATATTTTTTTTTATTTTACTGTCTATACTGTAAATTAATCCTAGAATCCTAGAAAAAAATGTATTTTCCAGAGTACCCTTTTAAGATCTATAAGAAAGAGAAGGATTCCTCCGGAATTTGTTTTGATTTTTTTTTTTTTGCTATGCCGAATGTGCGGTGCAACAGGAGGAGGACACTATAGTGTAGCCATTATTAAAGGATAGAGCTACATAGCAATACTTAGTATAGACTTATAGATTTATAAAGAGCATAGATTATATACTTAGTATAGTATAGACTTATATAGTACATAGACTTAGATAGATAAATCAGTTGCCGAAAGTGGCTAAAAACTATGGACGTATTTTAAAATCCTAAAATCAGTAGAAATAACAGTTGTATTTATTATAATAAATTAATAAATGATGGACGTTTTTTGACAGCGTGAAAAAAACAGGGTGAACATACCCTAATAGTGATCAATCTTTATTAGGCTATGTTCACGCACACAAATGCGCATTTTTTTTTTCTTTCTTTTATTCTTTTTGGTAACTGATGAAACTTTATAATGATAAAAGATTTTTTTCAGTTGATTTTATGTTTTTTTTTTTTTTTAAGATTATGGCTATGTTCACACACGAGCCAAATGACGGACGTTTTCATTCAAAAGTCGTCATCAAAAAAACAGAGATTATTTTCAAAAACAACATCAGTTTTTGGTATAAAAACGCCCGTTGTTTGCTGGTAAATGGTGGCCGTCCAATAAAAACAGCTAACATTTGGATGGCGTGTGACCGTAACCATAGGCTATGTTCACACAACGATTTTCAACGGCCGTTATTCGATATTCAAAATAACGGTCATTGTTTTGAGTATCGAGTAACGGCCATTATTTTAACATTATTATTTTAACTTTGGCGGCTGTATTTACGGCCTTATTTCTTTCATTTGGCAGGGGCAATTCGTCATTTAATTGAAAAAAATTTGATTTTTTTTTTAACTTATTATCTCATTTTCATGGCCGTTGTGATGACTTCATGACTTGGGGGAAAATGCCCTTCTCGGCTGAAGGACAGCCCACTCAGCCAATCAGTGACTGGTACAGCGTCCCACCCTAGTCACTGACTGGCTAAACAGCCAGTCCATCAGCCGGGTCGTGAGATGAAGAGGCACGGGGAGTTAATGGTCTATGTTATTTTCCCCCATGCCCCTGCCTTTTTTCAAACCACCCGGGAGGCCAGACTTATTTATTTATGGATATTTTTTTCCAAAATGGAGGATGAAAAAAATTACGCGCTCTCACCTTCCCTTCCTGTATACCACCACTCTGGTCCCCGGCTACTTCCTTGATTGTGAGGAGACCTGGGACATGATGTGTCAGGCCCGCTCAACCAGTAAGTGGCAGAGGCAGGACCCCGCTGCAGCTGCTTATTGGCTGAGCTGGCCTGAGCCATCACGTCCCAAGTCCCCTCTCAAACTAGTAAGTAGGCGGGGACCAGAGTGGCGGTATGCGGGCACCAGCGCAGTAGAGGTAAGAGACCATCATTTTTTTTCATGCTTCCTGGCACTTTTGAAAAAAACCTCCCTTCTCGAAATTCTCCTTTAAAGGTTTAAGATGGGTGTACCTCCCGCACACCTGAGTCCATCCAAACCCGAGCGTGCAACAAATGGAAATAACTCTGTAGAATCTGCCATGTTAAAGGGAATCTGTCACTAGGTGTATTATGGGCAGCATAAACTAGTGACAGAAATCGGTGTATTACTTACATCATTCTGTTCAGCCATTCTCCTAATATGCAGGAGAATAGTATTCTTGCCACACCCCTCCCCCCGCCCTCCAGCTGCTGATTGACAGTTGACTGCCTATACACAGCATGGATAGATAACTGCCAATCAGCAGCTGCTGGGCAGAGTTTCCTGCTTCTCATGAATATCCAGGACTACTGGGCACATGCACATAATGGAGAGGACTACTTATTGTCCATGTTATTCAGGAGGAGATCTCTGGATCAGCTGCACAGAACAATGTAAGTGATACATCATTCTGTTCAGCTTCTCACTAGTTCATGCTACCCTGAGATAGGACATCCTACTGACAGAGTCTCTTAACTACAAACCAATCAAAATGATGGACACCTCGTGGCCCCGAATCAGTCGGCGTCCGTCATGCTGTGGATCTGTTACAGTGTTCCATGTGAACGGAACCTAAGAAATTGTAACTTTCAAAATTCACAATTCCCTTTAACCCTTCAATATTATACATAGTTTTTTTCTTTATTCGCTTTGTTTGTTTTTTTTCTTTTAGCTTTATATATAAGACTTCTCTATCGGAAAAAACCTTCTAAGGATTTCCCCTCCCTTTAAGCCCCTCATTGTTAGTCGTGTCCGTCTGTAGGTGGAAGTGCACCTGCACTCCGCCGGCTCCTCACAAGTGACACCTGCGACACTCCCCCGCTCGCTGATGTCATGTTTTTCAAACAACTTTTTTTTTTTTTACAGGAATTATCCTCTTTTTTTTTTTTCTTTCTCGGTCAGACACATTAATTTACATCTTTCGACTGGCGAGACTTTTCTTGTGAGACAATTAGTCCGGCCCTCAGCGAGCCGAGAAAGATGATACAGACGCTTTTTTATTCACTTACAAAGAGGCTACAGTATTCACTTAAGGATCAGCTGTTCCTAACTCCCACCGAATGCCTCCAATAGGGGCCTGTATTATCACACGGGCATAATGCGGAGAACACAGGGCCCGTTCAGCCCGGGAGGCTGGAGACAGACTGGAGAATGAAAGGCTAGCCTCACCCCGGGGTTAAAAGGCTATTAGCTGCTGTTTACAAATACTGCCGGCTATCTCGCCACCTTAACCCCTCGCCGCTAATTCCTGATCCTGTCGGAATCTTAGACGCAACCTGTAAGCAGTTTTTTTTTTTTTATGAAAATAATTTCAAAAATAGTAACTGACAGTTAAAACCGTTATTTGTAAATAATTTACATTTAAAATTGACAGTTACTTTTTCAAATTTGAATTTTTAACGGCTTCCTATACAAGCTGTCCGAGTTAGGCTGGGTTCACACTATGTTTTTGCAATCCGTTTATTTCTTTTTTCATCCGTTTTCTGGCAAAAAAAAAAATGGATGGAAAGAAAGAAAGGATGCATCCGTTTTGATCCGTTTTTCCATATAATTCCGTTATAAAAAAAAAAAAACGGATCCATTTTTTTTAAACGTACATCAAAAAACGTACTCGAAATCATTTTTGTGTCCGTTAAAAAAAAAAAAAAAGGATCCGTTTTGATCCGTTTTTTTTTTATAATGGAGTTCAATGGAAAAACGGATGCACACACATGCATCAGTTTTTTTCATCTGTTTTTCATTCGTTTTTTGCAACAAAAAAAAAGGAATTGCAAAAACGTAGTGTGCACCCAGCTTTAAAGCTAAGGGCCTGTTCACATGAATTTGGGCTCTGTTACTGATTTCCACATTCAGATCAGGGCATTTCATTCTGTCTCATGAGGCTTAAAGGGGTACTCCGGCGAAAATAATTTTTCTTTCAAATCAACTGGTTTCAGAAAGTTATACAGATTTGTAATTTACTGCTATTTAAAAAATCTCCAGTCTTCCAGTATTTATCAGCTGCTGTATGTGTATTCTTTCCAGTCTGCTGCCACCTCTGTCCATGTCAGGAACTGTCCAGAGCAGCAGCAAACCTCTCCTGCTCTGGACAGTTCCTGACATGGACAGAGGTGGCAGCAGAGAGCGATGTGTCAGACTGGAAAGAAGACACCACTTCCTGCAGGACATACAGCAGCTGATAGGTACTGGAAGATAAGTGCTATGTAACTTTCTGACAATAGTTGATTTGAATACATTTCTTTTTGATTTTTTTTCTTTCAAATCAATTGATTTCGTAAAGTTATACAGTTTCGTAATTTACTTTAAAAAAAAAAATCTCCAGTCTTCCAGTACTTGGAAGCTGCTGTATATCCTGCAGGAAGTGGTGTATCCTTTCCAGTCTGACACACTGCTCTCTGCTGCCACCTCTGTCCATGTGAGCAGAAGAGGTTTTCTATGGCTGCTGCTCTGGACAGTTCCTGACATGGACAGAGGTGGCAGCAGAGAGCACTGTGTCAGACTGGAAAGAATACACCACTTCCTGCAGGACATACAGCAGCTGATAGGTACTGGAAGATAAGTACTATGTAACTTTCTGACAATAGTTGATTTGAATACATTTCTTTTTCAGCTTTACCTCTTAAAGGGATTATCCAGCGCTACAAAAACATGGCCACTTTCTTACAGAGACAGCTCCACTCTTGTCTCCAGCTTGGGCGGGTTTTGCTGCTCAGTTCCATTGAAGTGAATGGAGCTTAATCGCAAACCGCACCTAAACTGGAGACAAGAGTCGTGTTGTCTCTGAATGAAAGTGGTCATGTTTTTGTAGCGCTGGATAACCCCTTTAAAAGGAATAGTATTACATTAGAACCTGGCTAGTTACTATCAGAAACAGCTCCACTATTATCGACAGGCCATATCTGGTATTGCAGGCACTTGAATGTCTCTGAGCTGCAATACCGCAAACACCACAATCAGGAGCGACACTTTTATTTAATTCACAAAAACAAAATCTTTCAAATCACCTGATGCCAGAGATTTGTTATTTACTTCTATAAAAAAAAAAAAAAAACTCTAGCCTTCCAGTACTTATCAGCTGCTGTATGTCCTGCAGGAAGTGGTGTATTCTTCCCAGTCTAACACAGTGCTCTCTGCTGCCACCTCTGTCCATGTCAGGAACTGTCTAGAGCAGTAGAGGTTTTCTATGGGGATTTTCTCCTGCTCTGGACAGTTCCTGACATGAACAGAGGTGGCAGCAGAGAGCACTGTATCAGACTGGAAATAATACAACACTTCCTGCAGGACATACAGCAGCTGATAAGTATTGGAAGACTGAAGATTTTTTAATAGAAGTAAATTACAAATCTCTGTCACTTTCTGTAAATTGCTTTTTAAAGCAATATCATGGCTGACTTTATTATTAACCGTTAAGATCCCCGGAACATTCCGGCAGGAAGCTTCTCTCTGTCGCTGTTAATGTACAGATGATTATTCAAAGATTTTTTTCCATTGCATAAAAAGAGCCCAAAATATCTGCCCAAACATCCAGCGATCTCCAGTCAAAAAACAAAGTTCAAACTGGGACAGCTGGGATTTTTTTCTTCTTCTCCTTCTTCTTCTTCTCTCTAACATCTTCCTCTGCAGAGCGAGTGTGGGGGGAGGGCCGTATGGATACTGTACAGCGATGCTTTCGCATTTTGGCCTCTTGCCTTCTAACTGTTTTATTGTCGATTTTGGCTGAACTCGCAGCTCCGCGAGCGCTGCCAAGAAATGGAGAGGTGGGAGGGTGGAGGGGGGAAGAGGCAGGGTCCTTTAAGGATACTGGAAAATGAAGCCAGTTTGTGAGCTGGCCACGTCCTGCGAGCGAGTTAAAATGAATCTCAGCGGAGGACGGCCTTTTCCTTCCTGTGCTTTTTTTCCCTCCAAGTGGGGAGAAACAATATTTTGACCATGTCCAAAAATATAGAAAACCGAGGAGCAGCGGCGGCGGCGGCCATCACTGCGCATCCCCCATATGTGGGGACCCATAGAATAGTGTTTCAGGTTCATTGATACTTCTGGCGGCAGCAGAGATTATATACTGAGTGTGATTATATAACATGATATAATGTACTTGGGGTATACATTGGGGGGGGGGGGGAAGAAAGAGGGGGGGGCAGCTACAGGCTAGATCTATGGAGGAGAACAGAAAGAATAAATGTTTGTCCTCCTGGGAATACAATTTATCTATCTATCTATCTATCTATCTATCTATCTATCTCCTATCTATCTATCTATCTCATATCTATCTATCTCCTATCTATCTATCTCCTATCTATCTATCTATCTATCTCCTATCTATCTATCTATCTATCTATCTATCTCCTATCTATCTATCTATCTATCTATCTATCTATCTATCTCCTATCTATCTATCTATCTATCTCATATCTATCTATCTCCTATCTATCTATCTCCTATCTATCTATCTATCTATCTCCTATCTATCTATCTATCTATCTATCTACCTCCTATCTATCTATCAATCTATCTATCGATCTATCTATCTATCTATCTATCTATCTATCTATCTACCTCCTATCTATCTATCAATCTATCTATCGATCTATCTATCTATCTATCTATTATCTATCTATCTATCTATCTATCTATCTATCTATCTATCTATCTATTATCTATCTCCTATCTATCTATCTCCTATCTATCTATCTATCTATCTATCTATCTATCTATCTATCTATCTATCTATCTCCTATCTATCTCCTATCTATCTATCTATCTATCTATTATCTATCTATCTATCTATCTATCTATCTATCTATCTATCTATCTCCTATCTATCTCCTATCTATCTCCTATCTATCTATCTATCTATCTATCTATCTATCTACCTCCTATCTATCTATCAATCTATCTATCGATCTATCTATCTATCTATTATCTATCTCCTATCTATCTATTTCCTATCTATCTATCTTCTATCTATCTATCTATCTATCTATCTATCTATCTATTTATCTATCTATCTATCTATCTCCTATCTATCTATCTATCTATCTATCTATCTATCTATCTATCTATCTATCTCCTATCTATCTATCTATCTATCTATCTATCTATTTATCTCCTATCTATCTATCTATCTATTTATCTATCTATCTATCTATCTATCTATCTATCTATCTATCTATCTATCATCTATCTATCTCCTATCTATCTATCTATCTATCTATCTATCTATCTATCTATCTATCTATCTATCTATCTCCTATCTATCTATCTATTCAAAGTAGTTGTCACGGCACTCCCAGTAAGGTGTAGCAAAAAGGTGTTTTATTCAAACAAAAGTCAGCACAGCAAACATAAAGTGGCAACGTTTCTGTGGCCTCTCGCCACCATTTTCAAGCCCAGATGGTGGCGAGAGGCCACAGAAACGTTGCCACTTTATGTTTGCTGTGCTGACTTTTGTTTGAATAAAACACCTTTTTGCTACACCTTACTGGGAGTGCCGTGACAACTACTTTGAATATTACTGAGAATCCTGTGGTTGGAGGATTTGTGCACCGGCACCCGCAACGTTTAACTGTGCTGCTGATTATACCTCAAGATATCTATCTATCTATCTATCTCCTATCTATCTATCTATCTCCTATTATCTATCTATCTATCTCCTATCTATCTATCTATCTATCTATCTATCTATCTATCTATCTCCTATCTATCTATCTATCTATCTATTTATCTCCTATCTATCTATCTATCTATCTATCTATCTATCTATCTCCTATCTATCTATCCATCTATCTCCTATCTATCTATCTATCTATCTATCTATCTCCTATCTATCTATCTATCTATCTATCTATCTATCTCCTATCTATCTATCTATCTATCTATCTATCTATCTATCTATCTATCTATCTATCTCCTATCTATCTATCTATCTATCTATCTATCTATCTATCTCTCTCCTATCTCCTATCTATCTATCTATCTATCTATCTCCTATCTATCTATCTATCTATCTATCTATCTATCTATCTCCTATCTATCTATCTATCTATCTATCTCCTATCTATCTATCTATCTATCTATCTATCTCCTATCAAATCAAATCAAATCAAAAAAGCTTTATTGGCAGGTCCAAGTTACACATTAGCATTGCCAAAGCATGGGGAGAATAGGGAGTTGAGGAAATGGGATTCACCCGGGGTCGGTGTACAGGGGTTCATGATGTATCATGGTGGGGGGGGGGGATATATTCAGGGTCGGGGTATCGGAGTCCATGACCTATCGGGGTTGGGGTATTGGAGTCCATGACGTATCACGCTCCTCTCAGTCTATGGCAGGCAGTGACGTATTGTGCCACTATAGTCGCTGTGGTCTCTTCTTCTCCCAGCAGGATGGGTAGTTTCTCTTCCTCCTCCATGGTGGAGAAGCCTGGGAGGAGGTTGGAGAGTCTCCTATAGTGAGTGTCCCTCACTGCTGAGTATTTGGGGCAGTGTAGCAGGAAGTGGGCCTCATCCTCCACGGCCTCCTGGTCGCACTGCTGGCACAGTCGGCTCTCCCTGGGGATGTAGCTCCGTCGGTGCCGCCCAGTTTCAATGGCCAGGTTGTGGGCGCTCAGTCTGTAGCGGCTCAGGATCTTCCGGTCTCTGGGGTTGGGAAGCTCCTCCAGATATGGGGCCAGTCTGTATTCCCTCTGCAGGCTCTGGTACACGGCCAGCTTCTGGGATGCTCTGACCTCCTCCCTCCATTCTTGGATGTATTCTTCTTGTCTCCTGGTTATTGTGTTCCTGATTCCGGCTTTTGTGAGCTGGTATGGTGGGATTGTCTGGTTGGGCTGGGTTCCAGAGGGTATGTTTTGGGGCTCTGCTTTGCCTGGGGCCCCTTGGTGTAGCAAGGCTTTATGGTGATAGGAACCTTCACTACTACCATGTAGGTGACCCCAGAATGACAGCGCCCTCTTCTGGATAGTTAGGTGCAGGGGGAATCTGCCCAGCTCTGCTCTACAGGCACAGTTAGAGGTGCTCCGATGGACCTGGAGGAGATGCTTACAGAACTCCAAATGGAAGATTTCCGTTGGGCTGGAATCCCATTTTGACCAGTCGGGGTATGTGTGAGGACCCCAGACCTCGCTGCCATACAGGAGAATTGGTGCAATAATGGAGTCAAAGATTTTAAGCCAAACCCTGACAGGTGGCTTAAGGTGGTAGAATTGTCTTCTGATGGTGTAGAAGGTTTTGCAGGCTTTGTCTCTCAGCATCTCAATGGCAGATTTGAAGCTCCCCGTCTGTTCTATTATCAGGCCCAGGTAGGTGTAGCTGCTGGTGGCTGTAAGGGGCTGGTTGTGTAGCATGAAGGTAGGGGACCCGGTTGACTTTGTTTTCCTTCTCTGGAACACCACAGTGTTGGTCTTTTTGAGGTTGATGGGTAGAGCCCATGTGGTGCTGAACTTCTCCAGGATGGCTAGCTGGTCTTGGAGACCTTTCTCAGATGATGATAGGAGGAGAAGGTCATCCGCATACAGAAGGAATTTCACCTCGGTGTCATGGAGGGTGAGACCTGGTGTTGAGGAGGACTCCAGGGCTACTGCTAGCTCATTGATATAAATGTTGAAGAGTGTTGGGCTGAGGCAGCAGCCCTGCCTGACTACTCGGCTCTGCTGGAAATAAGCCGTTCTCTTCCCATTTACCTTCACGCAGCATTGGTTCCCAGTATAGGAACTTTTGATAACATCATAGGTCTTTCCCCCTATTCCACTCTCCAGCAATTTTAGAAGCAATCCTGGGTGCCACACCGAATCGAAAGCCTTTTTGAAGTCCACAAAACAGGCGTATATTTTTCCTTTCTTTGTGTTGTGGACGTGGCTCTGGATGAGGCGGTGCAGGGTATAGACATGGTCCGTGGTGCGGTGGTTCGGCATGAACCCTGCTTGGCTTTTGCTGAGGACATTGTGCTGGGTGAGGAAGCTGAGGATTCTCTGGTTCAGGATGTTGTTGAAGAGTTTCCCCAGGTTGCTGCTGACACATACCCCCCGATAGTTGGCCGGGTCGTACCTGTCCCCGCTCTTGTGTATTGGGGTTATGACACCTTGGTTCCAGGCACGAGGGAAGTAGCCAGAGCTCAGCACAATGTTGTACAGTTTTGTTATGGCCGCCTGTATTGCTGGTGGGCTGTACTTGATCATTTCGGGGGGGATGCCGTCAGTACCGCTGGCTTTCTTACACCTTATAGTTGATAGTCTCTCTGAAATCTCCTGCGGTGTTATAGGTAAATCCAGAGGGTTTTGGAAGTCCTTCAGTATCTCCTCCATGGTCTTCAGTTTTGATATAATTTGTTCTTGGTCCGGGTTCCGTTCCTCTTTCGGGATGTCTCCATAGAGGTTTTTGAAATATTGGAGCCAGATGTTGCCGCTCTGAATGTGGAGGGTGTTTTTCTTCCCCTTTGTGCCCAGGTGGTTCCATAGTTCCCAGAAGGAGTTTTCTTGGAGGGCGTCTTGGAGCTGGGTGAGCTTGGTTAAGGTGTACTCCTGTTTTTTCCTTCTGAGAAGGGTTTTGTATTGCCTTTGTATTGTGTCATAGGCCTCCCGCAGTTTGGTGTTGTTGGGGTCCCTGTGCTTTTTATTTGAGGCCGATCTTAGGGTCTTCTGTACACCTTTGCACTCCTTATCAAACCAAGCGCTAGGATTTTTTTCTTTTGCCTTCTTGTGGCTACTCTTTTGCAGGTCAGCCATTTCTGCCATGGTGTAGAATATATTATTAAGATCCCTTACCGCTTGGTCCACTCCTTCTGGGTTACTCTGGTACACCTTGTTGTTAAAGTTGTTGAGCATCCCTTGGATTTTTGGTTCAGTGTGTATCTCTTTATACTTGAGAGCCGACCTCTTGGACCACTTGTAGGATGGATGTAGTGGGAAAAGTCCGGCCTGATGGGGTTTTTGTCCCGGTGGTTTGTTTGTGGACTTAATATAAAGGACTATCTGGTTATGGTCCGACAGGTGTGATTGTGGATTGACTATGAAGGCCCCAATGTCTGAATGGTCCATATCTGTGATGGCGTAGTCCACTACACTGTTGCCCACATGGGAGTTTAAGGTGGTCCTTCCTAGGGAGTCTCCCTTGGTGCGACCATTGAGGATGTGGAGCCCCAAACTTCGGCAGAGATTCAACAATTTTTTGCCACTCTTGTTCACTGTGCTGTCATAGCTGTTCCTCTCCATGTGTACTGAGCTATCACATTCAGTCTCTGCCCCATATATATAGATGTTTCCGTCTGCGGTCAGGTAGTCTCTTTCCCTACCTGTTCTGGCATTGAGATCTCCAATTATGAGGACTTTTCCGTGGGTTTGATAGTGGGCGGCTTCCCTTTGCAGGATTTCGAAGGTTTCAGGGTTGTAGTAAGGGGACTCTGGCGGTGGTATGTAGGCAGCGCATAGGTAGATGTCAGATTGGGCGGTGAGGATGGAGCGGTCTATTCTAATCCAGATGTGGCTGTCTCCTCGCTTCACCGGTCTGATCTGCTGATGGAACTCCGCTTTGTACCACACTAGTATTCCTCCTGAACAGCGGCCTAGTTTGGTGGTTTTGTTTTTTAGGGCCGGGATGGAGATTTCCCTGTATCCAGTGGGCACCAGGGACTCACTCTCTGCTTTAGTCCAGGTTTCTAGGAGGATTTGGATGTCACTATTTTCCAGACTCTGGGTGAAGTCCGGATCGTTTACTTTACATCCAAAGGCTGAAGCGTTCAGACCTTGGATGTTCCAACTGCTGATAATAAAGGATGTCATAGGGGGTCTGTATACCTTGTAATGAGCTGGATGTGTAGGACGGTCTGGGGGTCTGACTGGTTCTGGTATGGTAGACAAGGCTTGTGTTGTCCAGTCACATGAGTATCCTACTAAGGGTTCTGAGCAGGGTCTTTATCTCGTCTAGGTCTCTGCTCTTTATTTCTCGGTGTGAGGCAGGTGGTTTTCTCCATGGTTTTTTCCTTTGGTGGTCTGATTTGGGGTATGGGGCCATGTTTCCAGTTTGTGGTGTAGCACATGATGCTTGAGGTGTTTGGGTTGTTGGTGGCGTTTCCCTGTTGTCTCTGGTTTGGCCTGTGTGGGGTCTAGGACGGGGGGTTCTGTTTAGTACAATGTCCTTGATTTCTTTGGCCAGGAGGCTGACCCCTTGCTATCTATCTATCTATCTATCTATCTCCTATCTATCTATCTATCTATCTATCTATCTATCTATCTATCTATCTATCTCCTATCTATCTATCTATCTATCTATCTATCTATCTATCTCCTATCTATCTATCTATCTATCTATCTATCTATCTCCTATCTATCTATCTCCTATCTATCTATCTATCTATCTATTTATCTCCTATCTATCTATCTATCTATCTATCTATCTATCATCTATCTATCTATCTATCTCCTATCTATCTATCTATCTATCTATCTTCTATCTATCTATCTATCTATCTATCTTCTATCTCCTATCTATCTATCGATTTATCTATCTATCTATTATCTATCTCATATCTATCTATCTATCTATCTATCTATCTCCTATCTATCTATCTATCTATCTCCTATCTATCTATCAATCTATCTTTTATCTATTTCCTATCTATCTATCTATCTATCTATCTATCTATCTATTATCTATCTCCTATCTATCTATCTATCTATCTATCTATCTATCTATCTATCTATCTATCTATCTCCTATCTATCTATCTATCTCCTATCTATCTATCTATCTATCTATCTATCTATCTCCTATCTATGGGACCATTTACACAGAAAGATTATCTGAGAGATTATCTGCCAAACCCAGAAACAGACTATAATCTATGTATCTATCTATATCTCCATTATCACTTTATACGTTATTTATAACATTATTATAACCACCTGACGTTTTCACTAACATTGGAATATCAATCCCGAAAATGTCAATTTATTATTGTAGGCTTTACATTTTTATCGAGTCTATTTTAACCCCTATTTTAAGTGACATATCTAATTTTCTCTGTATATCTGGTTGATTTTTTTACCGGCATCTCCGACTTTTTGTCTATGTGGATTTATGAGGCAGGACAACTTTTTATAGGAATAATTTTTAGGGTATACTGTATATAATGTATAAAAAAAAGTTCATTTGTTTCTGGGGAGAAAGAATATAAAAAATTAATAATATTACAACTGTACTAACGAACATTTCTTTCTTTGTTCTGTGGGCCGTTTATTTTGTTATAAATATATATATATATATTTTTTTTTTTGTATTATTACACAATAAAAACATGAATAAAAAAAATTAGGAAAAAGATATATCACTTTCTTACTGCCCCATCTATGTAACCATATGACCACAGCTTTACTCCTATTTTTTTTTTTTTTTTAAATACTGTTTGAGTTGTAAATTGTATTGGTTAAATTTTTCAATTTTGGGTGCAAATAATTATTATTGATTCTATTGCGCAGAGGGATTCTTTAAAAAAAAAAATTTAAGCACTCACAATGTGATTTCATTGACATATTTGTATATTTGTCTTCTTCCTTGGCTCAAAATGAGCGCAGAAATATCATGTGCTTGTTGTTTTTTTTGTTTTTTTATTCAGAAAACATCACTTTTTAGTTTTTAATTTAAAAATAAATTTTTTTTAGCAGTTTGAATTTTTCTATTAATATAATTTTTCTTTATAAATTTATTTTATTAATGTATTTTTACCAGTAGGGGTTAAGTTACCAGGACCTGGCTCATCACCATCCCCGGCAGTTGCATGGGTTTGAGAATACATGGAATACCCGTGCGACCAACTCTGATCTGCACCATTAGCCCCAGCAGAACTCTGCATGATCACACAGGTACTACCATTGTCACTCTACCTGTGTGAGAAAGCAGCTGAATTCTGACTGTATTAAACAGCCAGGACCCTCCTGCCACTGTCGGGAATGGTGATGTGTCCCTTCCTGGCAATTTAACCCCTGTTGTGCATAGCTCAGGATAAACTGTAAAAGGGTTAATAACAATGTAGTTACTATGGCAATCACAAGATACAGATCGTCGTTCATAGGTGAAAATCACAGGCGAGATCTGAGTATCAAGATCACAATAGGGTGCTCAAAACTGAAATAACTGTCCAGTGTGAATAGCAACTAAAAGTGAAAATTTGGCACTCACCGCCATTGCGATCAATCATAATTTATTCCATGACGGAGTTGCAGCTGGGATGGGGATACACAGGTAGACACAATCCTGGGATGGCTTGAAATGGCCACCCTGGGATTGTGTCTACCTTTGTATCCTTCTCCCTGCTGCAACTCCATCATGGAATAAATTATGATTGATCACAATGGTGGTGAGTGCCGAATTTTATTTTCAATTGCTATTTACAATGTACTTAACACTACATTAACACTACATTTAGAGCTTTATACATATATACACACACACAGTGGTGCCTTGGATTAATTTATTCTGGGACCATGCTTGTAATCCAAATCACTCTTAAACCAAAGCAAATTTTCCCATAAGAAATCACTGATATAGACAAATGGTTCCACACCTCAAAAACAATGATTTTTTATTCTGAATGACATGTACAACAGATGGAACAAACATTTAGAAACAGCTGAATATGTGATATTATAAGTTACTGTACAGTATAGCAATCAGCATGTGGAGTATAATGTATAGTAACTGCATAAGAATGAAAAAACAGCAGCAGTTTGTAGATACAGGATGGAACTGTAGATCCCCAAAATGCAGTAGTGTAGTACAACAGGCTAGAATAGAGAGAAGCAGGGCTGCTGTCAGAGGTCTGTGTGGTCACATGACAGCAATGGGGAAGGGGTGTGTGTTCAGCATGGACCAATCATAAAGTGAGAATAACAGAGCTGTGCAGGAGGACAGTGACAGAAACTTTTCTATACAGCAGGGTGAATGGCTGAGTGTAAGTGCAGGCACATTATAGCAGCAGTGTAAATGGCCGAGTGTAAGTGCAGGCACATTATAGCAGCAGTGTATATAGCTGAGTGTGAGTGCAGCACATTATAGCAGCAGTGTATATAGCTGAGTGTAAGTGCAGGCACATTATAGCAGCAGTGTGTATAGCTGAGTGTAAATGCAGACTTATAGCAGCAGTGTGTATAGCGGAGTGTGAGTGCAGGAACATTATAGCAGCAGTGTATATAGCAAAGTGTTAGTACAGGCACATTATAGCAGCAGTGTGTATAGCTGAGTGAGTGCAGGCACATAGCAGCAATGTGTATAGCTGAGTGTGAGTGCAGGCACATTATAGCAGCAGTGTGTATAGCTGAGTGTAAGTGCAGGCACATTATAGCATTAATGGAGAGGATGAGAAACGCAAGGGTTGGCAGAGACTGCAGGAAGGAATCAGCAGGGTATAGGGTGAGCACAGTATAGCAGTACTCTCTGTCCAGGGAGAGAAGGGTTACAGCTATGAAGAGATTACCTCCACAGTCCTGTCCCCTGATGTAAGCCCCAGCCTGAAGTGGATCTGCTGTGATTTGGGAAGTGAGGGTGACATTCTGGGACAGAGTACAGTGCTTTTGACCCCGCTATGCAGACTATGCCCCTCCCCCACTCCCTCTCCCACCCAGTACAGGGAGCTCTTAAACCAAAGCAATGCTCTTAAATCAAGTCACAATTTTAAAAAACTGTGAGCTCTTCTTGCAAAACGCTCTCAATCCAAGTTACTATTAAACCAAGGTACTATAGTGTGTGTATATATATATATATATATATATATATATATATATATTACACGTGTGTGTATATGTGCAGTGCTTCGGAGCACACAGACAAGATATTTTCCAAATAAAATTAAATTATATAGAAACCAGAGACTTGGAGGAAATGTTTTATTGCCTCATTTCGGCACAGCAGAGCTACTCAGCTTGGCATTAGCTTCCAGTGCGTCTATTGAAAGTACAGTACATCTGTTAATGGTTTGTCATGTATATAAGTAAAGAGTAAAATTAGTGTTCAACCTGACTCTGGGCCTATGGGATCAAGTGAAGCACCGCTGGGTGGTTCACGCCTGCAGATGTTAGTGAGGTACGTGCAATGCTGCAGGCTTCATTTTACACCGCGTAGGCTTTTATATTTAGCTCTGTGTGATCTGATTATTGGGGAAAGGAGAAAAAAAGAAGAAAAGATCAAGATGTCACAGTTTGGGTTCTTTTTATTAGACTGAAATTGCAGTCACATTTTAGGGAGGAGTTTTCTCCGGTGCTTGTTGTCGCCCCCTCCTGATTAATACGTAAACTGCTAAAAGGAATGGGGATAGGAGTCTGACAACTGCTCTGTGCGACTTTCTGACTTATAAAATTGGAAATTACTTTTTAAAAACAAAATTAAAGACGTTTATCTTACTACACTCATACCCATTCCTACTACAATACTGCTCCTATATACAAGAATGTAACTACTATAATACTGCTCCTATATACAGCAATATAACTACTATAATACTGCTCCTATATACAAGAATATAACTACTATAATACTGCTCCTATATACAAGAATATAACTACTATTATACTGGTCCTATGTACAGGAATATAACTACTATAATACTGCTCCTATATACAAGAATATAACTACTATAATACTGCTCCTATATACTAGAATATAACTACTATAATACTGCCCCCTATATACAAGAATATAACTACTATAATACTGCTCCTATATACAAGAATATAACTACTATAATACTGCCCCCTATATACTAGAATATAACTACTATAATACCACCTTCTAGATCCAGAGAGAGCCCTTTGTATTCATTATATTTCCCCTGAGATAGGGCCCTATTCCACAGTAACGATAATCGGCCGAATCGGCCCGATTCGGCCGATTATCGTTCGGTGAAATAGAGAGAACGATCAGCCGATGATCGTGTCATCGGCTGATCGTTCATTTACGGCCAGACCTAAAATCATCGTTCCCCCACCGCGCATCGCTACGGTTGAATAGCGGTGCGTGTCGGGCGATCGACGATTTGACAAGCAGCAGCATCATCATACATTACCTGTCCAGGCTTCTTCTCCGCGCTGTCTTCATCCCTGGGTCCCGTGCGCTCTATCTTCAGAATGGCCGGTCAGCTGACAGAGCGCTCAGCCAATCACAGGCCGGGACCGCTGTGGCCTTTGATTGGCTGAGTGTGGCCTGTCAGCTGACCGGCCATTCTGAAGATAGAGCGCGCGGGACCCGGGGATGAAGACAGCGCGGAGAAGAAGCCTGGACAGGTAATGTATGCTGCAAGGACATCGGTAACAATGTCCCTGCAGCCCTCGCTCAACGATCATCGGGCTGTGGAATAGGCCCAGTAAACGAGCGGCGATCTAGCAGATCGCCGCTCGTTTACATCGTTGATCTGGCTGTCCTCGGCCCGTGGAATAGGACCCATATAAGGCAATACAACAACTCTCAGCATGCTCTGACAGCCATGGTGGGAGTTGTAGTTTTGTCACAGTTGGAGACAATCTTGCACAGTACAGTAAAACAGACTGGAAAAAATCGAGATGCAATTTTTCATTAAACTTTTCCCATGCAAGTGTTTCATTACTTGCATCAGACCGGCAAAAATAATGCTGATGAAATCCTACTGTACACATTTCCAGATGCCGGGCTACGTGATGCTTCTCTTCTCAGTTTCGAAGGAAAAATCATACCCCCTCTGCTCCAAATAAAGACAGCAGTGTTTTAGCGGTAAGCGATGGGCCCACATCTTAGATTAGGTTATCCAGGATTAGAAAAATAAAACTGCTTTATTCCAGACACAGTGCCCCCTCCTCTCATCAGTTTTTGTCAGGTATTACAGCTCTGGTTTATAAAAGTGAATGTGAGCTGTAATACCACTTTAAGAAATTGATAACATAGAAGGGGTCCTTACCAGAGCAGAGAGCCGCTAACAGAGTCACCATTCATATTGTAGCAGGCCCGGACTGACAATCTGGTGAATCGGGCAATTGCCTGATGGGCTGTCCTGATTCTCTCTCCAGGGGCTGCCAGGGCTGCAAAACTAAATGGCGCAGTACTAAAAATGAACTGGCAACGGCACAGCTGCCCATCGGAGGTGGTGCTAATCGGAGGCTAAAGGTCGGACATCTGACGTCAAGAACAGGACAGTCTTGTCTATAGCTTCCAGAACGATCGTCTGACCACAGTTTTTGAGGGTGTATGGGCACCTTAATTGTAAATCATCAGAGAGCAACTTAACTTAAAGAGATTGTCCAGCAAAAATCTTTTTCTTTCAAATCAACTGATATCAGAAAGTTATAAAGATTTGTAATTTACTTCTATTAAAAAATCTCAAGTCTTCCCATACTTATTAGCTGCTGTATGTCCTGCAGGAAATGAAGCTTTATTTTCAGTCTGACCCAGTGCTCTCTACTGACATCTCTGGCTGAGACAGGAACTCTGTCTTGGTTTTGTATAAGTCCCGATTGAAAACATCTCCTGCTCTGGACAGTTCCTGTCTCGGCCAGAGATGTCAGCAGAGAGCACTTTGTCAGACTGAAAATAAAGCTACATTTCCTGCAGGACATACAGCAGCTAATATGTATGGGAAGACCTGAGATTTTTTAATAAAAGTAAATGACAAATCTATATAACTTTCTGACACCAGTTGATTTGAAAGAAAAATATTTTAGCTCGATAACCCCTTTAAGGTCTCCATACACCTTAGACTTGTGTTGGCCAAACCAGCAGCTCGCAGCCTATTCAGCCGCATGTATAAGGTGTACGGGCTGACAGATGTTGGTGGTGATAGGCGGTAACCAATGGAAAATCACGTCTGACCCCTTTGATCAAAGAGACATAAGCCTTCCTGTGTGTCGGAAGGACGGGAGAGATAACTGACGGCCGGACGGTTATTGAAGGTGTATGGAGGTGTTTATACCATCAGAATCATCAGTTGTGCATTGACCATATATTTAGATATAGTGTGGACCAATGAACAGGTGAGTCTCCCAATCAGCATTTGGCAAAGCAAGATAGAGAAGAGATGGGTAGAGGGGGGAAAAAACTGCTGTCCCATTTGGTGGTGCCTTGAATCCAAGATGACCAACCATTTTTTTATCCACCATCTAAGGGTTAAATTGGGAAGCCCCATTCACGTTAGATGGTTGACCGTGCCGAATGTTCCTGTGTATCGGAAGGACGGGAGAGATAACCGACGGCCGACGGTCATTTATCCTTCAGTTATTAAAGGTGTATGGACGTCTTTATATCGTCAAAATCAGCAGTTGTGAGTTGGCCGTATATATACAGGTAGGTGTTGGCCAAATGAGCAGGTGAGTCTCCTGATAGGCATGGCCAAGCAAGGTAGAGGAGAGTTGGGTGGTGGGGAGGAAACTGCTCTCACTTCTGGTGGTGCCTGGAATCCAACATGACCAACCATTTTTTATCCGCCATCTAGGGGTTGAGTTGGGAAGCCCCATTCACGTTACATGGTTGACCATGGCGAATGTTCCTGTGTATTGGAAGGACAGGAGAGATAACTGCTGGCCGGACAGTCATTTATCCTTCAGTTATTGAAGGTGTATGGACGTCTTTATACCGTCAAAATCAGCAGTTGTGAGTTGGCCATATATATACAGATAGGTGTTGGCTAAATGAGTAGAAATGATCGAACACTGGAAAAAGTTAGGTTCTATCGAGCTTGAACCTTGTCGAACCTTCCGCATTTGATTCCCGATGCCTTCCCGTTCCGTGGGAAAGGATGAGTACCACCTGGAATCCTGGGATACAGCCTATTACTTGGGCTGTCTCCTCCTTCCCCACGAAACGAGAAGGCATCGGGAATCAAATGCGGAAGGTTTGACAAGGTTCGAGTTCGATAGAATCTATGGCTGGCTTAAAAAGCAGAATCTGTCAGCTCTTATATTCAAGGGGTGGAATAAGTCAGTGGTGTACACTAAAATACCAGTAGGGGAACCATGATTTTCTCGGTGCACCAATATTAAAACCGGTAATATGAAAGCTTAAAGGTAAAACACAATCTGCGTGACCTTCTCATCTCTCCTCCATCCACGTTACATAGCCCAGTCTACGAATCAGTGGTGGTCCAAGAACCCAGACTGCACCGACGTGATGTCTCTACAACAGATCAGAGGATCATATTGGTGGGGATTTGCCCTTTAAGAACATTACGCAAACCATATGTTTCATTATGCCCCTCTTTTATGAGTTATCACTTGCCAGTACCCGGGAACGGCCATCATTTTCCGTGAAGTAAATCTAGTAACAGGAGGTACTTTATCTAACCAATACAATATGTTTCTGTTGACAGCCGGTAGAGGCACTTGAAGGGTGATAGCGCCGAAGCTATTTTTCATAGTCCATTAAGAAACACAGAAAATAGACATCACCGCTAAATGGAAAAAGTAAATCCCATGTAATGCTGAATAATTTATTGCGTTTCATGTAAAACATATTTCACGTTACGGTCCAAAGAGACTTTTTTTTCCTTTTTAAATAAAAAAACAAAGCTAAAGTAGACAACACTCTACAAGATTTCGTGATTTTATTAGAATCACACATGCCCCCATCGTCAAAAAGTGAGAGTCAATGGCAATAGGCTGTCTATAAAGTGTCCTCCTGCTTTGATCCTCGGCGATTAGCTGAGGAGAAAGCTGATGCTAAATGTTCAGTTTCCCTACAGTGCCCCCACAGGGGAAATTAAGCATTACACGGAAAGTGGATACAAAAGGATAGTGTTGAGCCGACTGTTTGGGTTCGGCAACGTTCTCCGAACCCAAACCCTCAGCATTTGACTCCTGGCGTCTGGGAACGTTGGATGCCACCTTAGGGCTGCCAGGAAAATATAGATACAAGCTATGACTTTATCCATGTTTTTGAGGACTCCCTAGGATGGCATCCCCGGTCATAGGTCATAGCTGCGGGCATTGCGGGCTGACAAAACCACGCCCCACAAACAATGTCCAATAGCTGTCTGATGGCGCCGCAACATCTGTAACATGAGGCAGCTATTGATCACTGCCCGCAAAGTGCTTCTGCCCCCCCCCCCCTCGTCTGCGGGAGTATCCACACAGATAGGAATATAGAGAAAGTGGAGCGCTGGAGAACACAAAGGGTAGGACCTCTTCTACTTTACAGATAACCCTTTTAAATTGAAAAAAACTTTTCCTAATAATGATGTAAAATTCATTCTAATACTAAGTATCACCACACACGTTTTTGGTGTCCTTTTGGTGCAACATTTTACTCCTCTCACTATTTTTGAACAGTGCAAAGAAAAGTATTGGGGTTGAGCTACAATACCCCATGCAACCTGTGGACAAATGAGGTGCTGTTTTTTGGTTCGTGTAGCCACCAACTACTTCTCTGTTGGGAACAGTAAACTTTTTAGCTTTGCTTTGTGTTATTCAGCTAGATCCATCTATGGAATCTGAACAGTATAAAGTGCCCTATCCCCCCCCTCCTCCTTCCCAAGAGTCTTATGTGATTTATGGCCTAGCTCTCCAGCGGTTGCCTCGCTTACTAGTCGGTAGCAAAACCACCCATCAGTACGGCGCTTCCAACGGCACCTGCATATAAATCAGTTGTGATCTTCAGAGCCGAGGTTACGGTGTGCTCTAATGCGGGGCAAGTAGAAATGGTGTAATTCCCCTTGGTTGGGTCATGTCTGTGGCTTCTTCTCCAGTAGACTTCATAAAAAGGATTAAAGGCTGGTGTTAGACACGTTCCTTGCTTTGTTGAGAAATGTGCAGGTTTTCCTCGCACTGCTTAACCCAGTGGTCGCTGACTGTAACATGCCGTAATAGTGGAGGAAGAGTTATTTTTTGTTTCAAGGCCGAAAGTTCTTACGTATTATTCTTTGAGAAGAATATCTATTTGTTCCTCTCTCCCTCGAGGATCTAGGGCTGTAGGGAAATGGAACACTTGTTGTTGAGCTGCCCAGCTGATTGCTCATGTTCCTTCTTAAGTTGCCCAAACACCTCATAGTACAGTTGGCCAACTCCATCGCCTTTGGCGGGGGTGTCTCAGCCGTGTTGAATTTTTGCCACCCAACCTTTTTGTTTTGGGGGAATAAGACAATAACAGAGGAATCTGGCTGTGGCTAACATCTCCTTTCCCCATTAACAACACAAAGGTTCATGGTTACGGAGAGGATGAGAGAGATAACTGTCTACCAAACACATTTGGCCAAAAGTTCTTGTAAATATATGACCACCATTAAAAATGGGTCATCTGAAGTGGACAAAGACTTACAATATAAATCTAGTTTACGATATGGTATTTAAAGCCCCAGCACCTGGATCTATGTTGGTACTGGCACCTCTTGGCTTCCATGTTTTGAAAAGGCACCAAACATAAAGTTGACTTTCAAGGGGCTCCCAAGATATCCTCAAGTCTGTCTTTGAAGGTGGTTGGCTATCATAACAATTACAACACTGGAGCCAAGACCATTGTTGGAACTTTTAGCCTTCTGGATGCTAGAAATCTTGGCCGCAGTCTCCATGGACCCCCCCCCCATCTTTCCATCCAGCGGTGTTGCAACCTGGAAAAATGGCACCTGCTGTTTGACGTGCAGCCCTTTAAAGGGCAATGAGTCACATGTGTTGTCTACTGATTAGATTTATCCAATACTGGCTATCATGTTTGACTCCTGACATTGACATTGGGTTTTTTCTTGACCACCCTCCCTCTTAGTGCCTGATAGCTGTAGCTCCTGTTGTTTTACTTCCTGTGCTCCTATCTCAACATCCTGTCTTTGCAATCTCCTGGTGACAACCCTTGGCTCTGTTTTTGACTATGCTATGGCTTTATTGGCACTACTGAGACTGATCCTGGAGACTTGACTTGACTTGGAGATCTTCCTTCAGCCATCCACACCTTCTTATGAAGGTTAAGGGTGAAGATAGTTTCCGCTCCTCAGTCTAGTTAGAGCCAAACACATTATGACCTACAGCATGGAAATCTCTGGAACATGACTCTAACACTACCATGTCTTGAACAGCAACAAATGATGTCCCCGAAGGATTGACTATCAATGTAATCAATGGACTGGAGCCAATACTGGTGGTGGAAGTTTTGGTTTTTTTTATTTCTTTATGATGCACACGCCCATAAAATCCTGAGGTTAGTCTTTGCAATGAGTTTGTTTGTTATTCAGTTAGTTATTTAGCTATCAATACACTAAAAGGACTGGTGCCAAGACTGGTGGAGGAACTTCTCTCATCCATGTCTTTTTGAGGCAACCAGGATATCCTGACATTTGTTAAAGGGTTGACTTTGTGTATAATTAGAGATGAGGGAAATTCGAGTCCGATCATTCGACATTTGAATACCAGCGGCTGAAGAAGTTGGATTCAGCCCTAGAGAGTCTTGAGAAAACATGGATACAGTCATGTCTTTTTCTTCACTTAGCTATGAACAGACACTCAATAATGTCCCTCAAACAATGCCAACATCCCCCCCCCCACAATAGTAACCTTCCATAGTGTCCTCACACAATAGTTACCCCCAGTAGTTCCCCAACACAATAGTTAACCCCCAATCATAAATAGTGCCTTCACGCAGAAGTTACCTTCAATAGTGCTTCCACAATGTAGTTAGCAGTGAGAACATATCAGATTAGCCCTATTCAGTAGTGCCCCCTAAAGTACTTAGATTCTCCAAATAGTGTACCCCACAGTAAACAACCTCCAAATAGTGTACCCCACAGTATTTATAACCCCCTTCCCAATGGCTTCCCAATGCAAGTCTGTGGGGCCATCTCGAGCCATAGTCTATCACTACAGAGTGAAGACTTGTGGTAAACTTCTGACTTCCATGTCTTATTTGGAATAGTGATGAGCGAACATATTCGTGAATGTTCGCATTTCGTATAATCGTACGAACGTGACGCTAGTTGTTAGTGTTCGCCGATCACAAACAATTTGCTCGATGATCGGAATGCTTATAACGATAATTTACGAACATATTCAAACTTGCAAACATAAGCAATAGTGTACTTTATGCTTTGCACCTGATAATCTGTACGCATGTGCGTGACTCTTGACTGAAACATACGCAATGACGTAATTTATGCTTTGCCCCTGATAATCTGTACGCATGAACGTAGACCGAAATGTATGCTTATACTGTACGTTCGTTATTTGTTCATGAATGTTCGGAGAACACGAACCGATCACGATAAACTTTTTTATTCTCATGTTTGGGATCCGTTTGCTCATCACTACTCTTGAACTTTGTTTTTCTAAAAGACTGGAGTCAATACTAGTGACTTCCAGGTCTTGATGAGGCACCCTTCATACTGTATATGTCTATTAACAACAATAAAAGGACTGGAGCCAATATAGGTGGTAGAATTTTTTGACTGCCCAATGTTAAACTCAATGGATTACGGACCAGTGGACATGGTTCTGATGTCCACATCTTGAGGTACGTAACCTTCCCTGTGTTTGTGATAAAGTGAGTTCGGTCAAGGTGGGTTTTTGTTTTATTTTTACCATAACCGAAATCTCAAGTTCAACGATCCTCGACATATTTTTGTATGTTCAGCAATCAAGATCGAGAAAGTTTTTTCACTAACAATTCAGTATGAAGCCACTTTCCTGCAGGAGAGGAAATTTTTCAAGCACGTATTCTTTTTAACCTTGACTGCAGCCAACTTAAGTTGTAACTGGATATTGATGGCCCCCGAGACCAAATTTCACACTTTCTAGGTAAAAATGAGGTATAGTCATAGACGGGGGGATCAGGGAGATGAAATAATGGGTTGAGAGAGAAGCAAGAAACATGATAGCTATACGAAAGAGAGATATTAATATAACAAATTGCAGTCGAGGTAACAAAGTGAACAAAAAAATCCTGATGTTTGACATGTCCAGAATATAAATCTTGGCAAAAGACAGCAGTAAATGAAGTGAAAGGAGAAAGCTGACTCCCGCACGTACTATATCCTCACCAAAAGTAGAAAGTTCAGCACGATTGTAGGACATCTCAGATGCTGATAAGTGGATCATATTACATGGTAGTTGACTTCGGGACTTGAAGTTTCTATGGGACTCAAGGTCACGACTCTGCAGTAGAGTCCTACAGGATCGAGCTACTGGACGACTTATAGAAGGTTTCATACAGAAAATATACAGGATATCATTATATTCCAGTTGTTTGCTGTTCTTATTTATTACTGTTTGTTCTTTAGGTTTGTCAAAAATGACAACTAGAAATTATGACGATTATAGCTGCTATAAAGGTTGTCATCTTTCTTTCTAGATTTCAGAAAGAATATTATTGCCTGTATATTGCTACATTGTTCGGCAGATATAAGTTGTATTCTACTTCAATTAAACTTTGAATATGCTGCCTATTCTTACCTTTCCGCGCTCCCCCGTTGTCCTCTTACGACATCTTCGGGTCCTGGCTGACCGATCCCACCTACACTTCCAAGACGGACTCAGGCAGCCAATCACTGGCCGGGGCCCTGTCCGGTCTTAGTCCAGCCTGATTGGCTGAGCGGGTGTCACTGCCGAGACTAGCAGATCAGCGCTGGCTTATAGAGCCTTTAAGATGGCTCAATGTCTGTTCAGCCCTTGCTGTATATAAAAAATAATAAAGTTATTACTTACCTCTTCAGGCTTTCCTCTGTCCTCCAGCCTGTTTCTTACTCTCTGCAGCCGCCGCTGGCACATCTGAAGCCATCTCTGAAATGACAGGCAGTTCAAACAATCACTGACCAAGACGGTACAGCACCGTGGCCAGTGATTGGCTGAGACACTAACAGCTTCAGACTTGCCAAGGTTGCTGCGGTGAGTGGGGAACGGGCTGGAGGACACTGGGGATTGGTGAGAGGTAAGTACAGCATTTATTATTTTCTATACACTTAAATTCTGTCAACCCTGATGATCAGCAAATGATTGGCACCTCAGCTAATTGTTGTCTTTATAGACTGGGGGATACCTGCCCTTATCCATCTGATTGGGTAGATAATCGCCCTATGTAATAGGGTCCTTAGAGGTTGCATGGCTGATGATGGTGTGGGACATTACATACTCACCCACACAGAATGACTATGGGTCGTATTATATACCCGAAAGCACTTTGTGTCCTTGCGCGTTGTCTTGAGGCACTGTGTTTACTCCTTTGTAGTGTTAGGGTGTTCCATGGTCACAAAGGTCACAAAGAGATAGAAATCTTATAAATGGCACATGGTACTGTAAGGACCCTATTACACTGGACAATTATTGGCCGATATGATGGCCACTGTGAAGGCTTTTTAAAATCAACTTACATAGTCAACCGGCAGATAGTGAACCGGCACAGGAGCCTTAATAGTTTCTTTCTCCATAGTTCTTGGTGGCGGTTTTATAATTACAACAAAGCAGAAACCAAATTGATGTGCCCAAGTTTTGTGCTGAAACTAAACCGCTTCACACTCTCTGCGAGGCAGTAAAACCCTCAAAGTGCTTTATGGCGCTCATTTAGCCAGAGCTGAGGTTGGCCACCGATTGATACTTGTGAAAATAGGTAAATTGTAAAAAATGACATGCAGTTGGGTTATCGACCTAAGAGAAATATTACTGCACCACCTATTTCTGGCCAGTTACCATAGGAAGTTACACATGTGCGGGGGAATATTAGAGCCTCTTAAATGTGTTGCTGTAAATTATATCATTGGAATGAGATGGTACTATATATTATATGGATAGACTACTATGTGACAATTACTTATTGACGATACTGCTTCTTAAGTGTTAAGCAGACCTGTGAAACTGTTCGGGTTCGGCAACGCTCTAAAGACCCGGACGTTCGGAATTTGATTCCTGCCACATACACCATAGTGTTTAAATGTAATGTGAACAAACCCCAATAAACCATAAGAAGAGTAGCATTAGTCAAACTTTTCGGGTTCAGCAACATTCACTGAACCCCAGTACTCGGCATTTGATTACTCATGGCTGCAGAAGTTGGATGCCACCCTTGCAAGTCATGGAAACCATGGATACAGCCAAGGTCCATAGGCGGTATCCTTTTTTTTTCCTGGCAGCCTTAGGGCAGCATCCAACCCCAACCCCATTTTTTTCCTTGGCAGCCTTAGGGCAGCATCCAACCCCATTTGATTCCCCATGGTTGCAGAAGTTGGATGCCGCCCTAGGGCTGCCAGGAAAAAAAAATGGATACCGCCTATGGACTTTGGCCATATCCATGGTTTCCATGACTTGCTAGGCTGGCATCCAAATTCTGCAGCTATGGGCAATCAAATGCCGAGCGTTGGGGTTGGATGCTGCCCTGAGGCTGCCAGGAAAAAAATGGATACCGCCTATGGACATTGGCTGTATCCATGGTTTCCATGACTTGCTAGGCTGGCATGCAACTTCTGCAGCCATGGGCAATCAAATGCCGAGCGTTGGGGTTCAGAGAATGTTGCAGAATCCAAACAGTTTGACTGGTCTGGTCTACACTATTCTTCTTTGAGTGTTTTTGTAGCCTTATTGCTTATTGGGGTTTGTTTTCATTACATTTGGACTTTATGGTGTATGTAGTAGGATAGAGTCCATTGCATATGCTGAATACCCATCATTATGACCACTTAGAAACATAGAAACATAGAAGATTGTCGGCAGAAAAAGACCACTGGGTCCATCTAGTCCGCCCTTTTAGTATTTTCTTCCTTATTATCTTAGGATAGATATATGTCTATCCCAGGCGTGTTTAAATTCTGTTATTGTAGATTTACCAACCACCTCTGCTGGAAGTTTGTTCCAGGTATCTACTACTCTTTCAGTAAAATAATATTTTCTTACATTGCTTCTGATCTTTCCCCCAACTAACCTCTCACTGTGTCCTCTTGTTCTTGAGCTCAGTTTTTTACTAAAAACACTCCCCTCTTGAACCTTATTTAGTCCCTTAACATACTTAAAGGTTTCAATCATGTCCCCCCTTTCCCGTCTTTCCTCCAGACTATACAGATTCAAATCCTTAAGTCTTTCCTGATATGGTTTATGCCTCACACCCTCCACCATTTTTGTAGCTCGTCTTTGGACCCGTTCTATTTTATCAATGTCCTTTTTTAGGTGAGGTCTCCAGAACTGGACACAGTATTCCAGATGTGGCCTCACCAGAGCTCTATACAGCGGGATCACAATCTCCCTCTTCCTACTGGTTATACCTCTAGCTATACACCCCAGCATACGATTTGCTTTCCCCACCGCCTGGTTGCACTGGTGACTCATTTTAAGGCTGTCAGAAATCACTACCCCTAAATCCTTCTCTTCTGAAGTCTTTTCCAACACAGTACTGCCGATGTGATACTCGGATAGAGGATTCCTCCTCCCCAAGTGCATTATTTTACATTTGGAAACGTTGAACTTCAATTTCCACTGTTTGGACCACGTATCTAGCAAAGCTAAATCATTTTCCATATTACTGACACCTCCAGGAATATCCACCCTATTGCACACTTTTGTGTCGTCAGCAAACAGACAAACTTTACCTATCAACCCTTCTCCTATGTCACTTACAAACATATTAAAAAGAATAGGACCCAGAACAGACCCTTGTGGCACACCACTTGTAACCAGTCACCATTAACAACAACCCTCTAATATCTCTCCTTCAGCCAACCACAAATCCACTGAACTATCCAGGGATTTAGTCCAATTTTCTCCAACTTCTCTATCAGCTCTTTATGGGGAACTGTATCAAAAGCTTTGCTGAAGTCCAGATAGGCGATATCCACAGCACCACCTTCATCCAGCTTTTTTGTGGCATAATCAAAGAAATCAATGAGATTAGTCTGACATGATCGGCCCTCAGTAAAGCCATGCTGGTTTGGATCCATCAAATTGTTGATTCTTAGGTGATCCATTATCTTCTTTTTTAGAAGAGTTTCCATCATTTTCACTACTACAGATGTCAGGCTCACTGGCCTGTAGTTACTGGGCTCTTCTCTATTCCCCTTCTTGTGGATTGGTATAACATTGGCTGTTCTCCAATCATCGGGGACATCTCCTGTTAGCAGGGATTGGTTATACAGATCTGTCAGGGGGGCAGCAATCACAGATCTGAGTTCTTTAAGAACCCTGGGATGGATCCCATCTGGACCCATCGCCTTATTCAGCTTTAAACGGGCAAGTTCCTTCCTACTTTTGGCACCGGCGGTGTGTGGCTCATAAAGGAATCACGTGTGGTGCCGCCTTGGACAGTCTATAAGGGGTGGATAGGCTGTCTGTACTTATACTACCATGTTTGTACGCATACCCCTCATTGCTATCATAGCTAAAAGGGGAAATTTATCAGAGTTGCACAGGAGGTAGAAACCTTATAAAATTATAAACCATTAAAAATCTATGACATAAACTTAAAGGTGCTTTCTGATTTACCCTTAATTGTTCCCTATCTATAAAAGATGGGACAAGTATGACATGGCGGGGTCCAATTTCTGTCCCCCCAGGGATCCTTGGATCGGCACCCTAGCCAGAGATATCTGGGAGACACAAAGGTCGGACCCCCCGCCATCTCATACTTGTCCCCAATTCTGTGGATAGGAAACAAGTAAGGTTAAATCTGAAAGCCCCTTTAAGGCTTGGTTCACACACAGTAATTTTGCTCAGTATTTTTCAACCAAAACCAGAAGTGGATTGAAAACACAGAAAAATCTATGTTCACATAATGTTCATGTTGCAATTGAGTGGATGGTCTTCATTTAATTGCCGTTATTTTTTTTTTTTAAAAAGCCGTTGTTTTGAAATAACGGCTGTTATTTGCGATTACATGATGGCCAGCCACTCAATTTGTACAATGTGTGAACATAGCCTTTCTGTGCTTTCAATCCACTCCTGGTTTTGGTTGCAAAATACTGAGCAAAATACTGCGCAAAAATACTGTGTGAGAACATAATCTAAAGGAGATTCTTCACCCTCTTTGCACTTCGTATTATCCTCCCTCACTGCTGAACCTCTCGGATTAATTCCTAGTTTCCATCTTCTCCTGTATTATAGCTCACCCTCTTATAGTTATCAATGCTGCAACTGAGCATGTGCGACCATCAAACTGAAAGCAAACTCCAGGTCGGACAACTAAGCCATGAGCTATAAACATCACAAGTGGTGAGTGATTACATTTGAAACAATTTAAAGATTTAATCCTTTAAATTTAATAAAATTTGAATAATGTTTTTTTAATTTACGTATGAGGGGGGCTTCTTTTTATCTATCTGCTGCATCGTGTCCAAGTACACAGCCCAACAATCCAGGTAGCAACGTAGGTCTAGAACTTACTATTTCACATCTGTTTGCAATTGTCTAATTCGGATGCTGGATTTCCTGGGGAGTTAAGGTAACATAAAGAATTGCTCGGGGGATTAAAAGATTGTTGAGATTTTTAAATGGATTACCCTCACAGTATGTTTTCTTTTGGCTTCATGTGGTCCGCAGCGGTAAGACCAGGCCCTTCCTAAGTGCGTCTGCTTTTAGTGAGCAGACTTTTTGAGTTATGACAGCCATTCCGAGATGGCTTTTAAATGTCAATAATTCACTTGTTTTACATCAAGTAATCACTTTTTTTTTTTTTTTTTTTTTACTGGGTTTCACGTAGCAGCCAATTAGGGCGAGCGGAGCGGGGATTAGGGCATGTCACAGGAGGACATATAGTTTTAAAGCGCCATGTAGTTAATCACACTTTTCACTGGCACATAACTGCGGTTGGGGGTGGAACGGCACTTGATAAAATCCTTACAGCATTGTGCTCAATGGAGGAGGAAGAGGAGGAGGAGGAGAGGCCTGCTTACAGGAAGAAAATGAGCGTGTCAAGAAAATTAAAAATAACAAGCTGGATCTCCTTGAGCAAGTGCTATCCGACACTAACAGAGTACAGCCCGCTCGCCTTAACGCCACTAAAGTACTCCGCCGAGGAGACAATGAACAGGCCTAGGCCAAATATGTGACTCCGGCTTTTTGGGAGGGGTTTTGCAGGGTGTGTTCTCACGTTAAGGTTTTTGAAGCCAAAGGCACGAATGGCTATGAGTAGAAGAGAAGCCTTTGTCTTCCCTCTTTACGCGTCCTTTATTAATGATTCGTATGGTAGAAGAACACAGTCTTGTGGCCCTATTACGTGGGGTGAATATTAGGCCAATAAAAGGTAACATCTCTGCGTATGATAGTGAATATGTGGCCAATGGCTGACGGATCCTGCCTTGTGACATCAGCCCTTAAGGTGCCAATAAACCCTCAATAAATATTGGCCAATAGTTATCTCTCCATAGCTTTCCTGTTCCCCCCTACCCCATTGCCCCTATGTGCTCCTCCTTCTGAAGCCCCAGTAGTCAGTGGGGCTTCAATAGTAGCCTATGTAGGCAGCAGACTACAGTTCCTATCATACAATGCTGACTCTTCTTCTCCCTCTGTATTCATCTGGGACATGTACGGCATATCCACAGGATGCCGACCTCTCCTCTGGAACCCTCACCTATCTTGACATCAAGTGCAACTCGATCATGCTTAAGTCTGATCGTCCACCATTTGAATACCAGTGGTTCAAGAAGTTGGAAGCACCCCTAGGTGGTCCTAGGTGGTCCTATTGATACAGCCATGGGTGCTCATCTCTATTGAAGATTGGTTGTTTTTGGCTACCCGGCCACCTTAGGCCACAGCAAAAAGAAGGAAGCTGGTAAGTTGTGATTGTAAAATTGAAAGATCCCTTTAGGGTGTTATTCCACAGGCTGATGGGGGCCTGATAATAACTGTAAATGAGGCCTATTCCACGGCCCGATTATCTTTTAACAAGGGCTGTATGGACATCATTACCAATGTCCTTGCAGCCCTTGCTTAAACTTTATACATTACCTATCCAGGCTGCAGGGCTCCTCTTGCGGTCTTCTTCTCCCCGGGTCCCGCGCGCTCCAGCTTCAGAGCGGCCTGTCTCAGCTGACAGGCCGCTCAGCCAATCACAGGCCACGGCGTTCGCTGCCAGTGATTGGCTAAGTGGCCTGTCAGCTCAGACAGGCCGCTTTGAAGCTGGAGCGCGTGGGAGAAGACCGCAAGAGGAGCCCTGCAGCCTGGATAGGTAATGCAAATCGTCAGTCACTGACCGTGCACCGCACCTGGTTCCCATTGTCTGCTGTTTCATAGATACACGTTCACCCTGTTATTACTCCCAGTGCACCAACTGAGCATGTGCGACCAGCAAGCTAAACTATGGGTCGTAACTAGTGTTGAGCGAAGAGGCCCAACTGTTAGGGTTCAGCAATTTTCTCCAAACCCAAACGCTCGACATTTGACTCCCCGCGGCTGCAGAGGTTGGATGACGAACATTGCCTGAACAGTTCAGCCTCTCCGATCAACACTAGCTGTAACCCTAGTCTACATTTTTGGGCTGGTAATTGAGGGATTTGGGCGTTAACCATTAGGACAATTTTCCTACCATATGTGTCACATACTACTGATAGGAGTGAAGTTTTTTTTAAACTACGATATGGAAACTCTTATACCTTTGGTTGACAGCCCCCCCCCCCCCCCCAAGATTAGCAACAACAGGACGATGTAGGTGACATCAGAACCAAAAAGTCTAAAGAAAACAAAGAGGAAAACCAGATATTATAGTCAGAAACAGAACTAAGCACCAGACTGGAGAGCAAACCAGACAAGTAGACCGCCGTCATCCTCAGGCAGCGATGGTTGGCATAGCAATGCGAAGCAGAGGTTTTATTTATATGTGCTAGAACTAAGAAAGGGAATACAGAATTCCCCAAATTTCCCATTATGTATCACGTCTGGTTTAATTAAATTTCTTGTGCTTTCGAGCTGTATGGCGCGTTCCCTAATAACTATAACTAACTGGTCTCAACCAACCATCGTAAGGCGGCTCCTTTCATCTATAAACATCTTCCATGCAGAAATACTACACTGAGACACATAATCCGCCGCTCTCATTTAACAGACAAGCAATTTCATTTTTAATGCTACTCTGGGGCTGCCGGGGAGGATCCCAGGGTGGCTTCAGCTGACTTTTCTTTGCTTGGGAAAGAGTAATGGTACATAAAAATCAGATGGTCGGAGATGGGGGGGCAATACTTGGGTGTTCTCCTCCCTATGTTATGTCTGGCGTTCTGAATTTTCCATATAAACCTTTGGGTATGAATTGAAGTCTAAGCTTGTGCAAAAGAATCGGAGACATTTATTAATACTGATTACCGATATTGACATTTTGGCAGCCTAAAGCTAGACGGGACAGGCCTAATGTATAATAAATGGGCACATTGCTAGATCCTTTACTCTAAGGCCCCGTTCACACAACGGAATCTGTGTAGATACCCCCCGCACGGACTCGGAGCCGAATCCTGCCTTCAATCTCTTTGAACGGGAGGGCTTGCGTTCCTCCGCTCTTTGCGCCTCTCCCCTCAAAGAATTGACTTGTCAATTCTTTAAGTGGAAAGGCGCGGAGAGTGGAGGCATGCGAGCCCTCCCATACAAACTCATTGAAAGCAGGATGCTGACCCAGGTCCGTGCGGGGGGTTTCCACACGGAATCGGCGTCAAGATTCCGTGCAGAAACCCCCCGCGTGGACTCGTCGCCGATTCTGTAGCGTAAATGGGGCCTAAAGGTGTCTATACACCATCAACACAACCAAGCGATTATCTCAACTTGAAAAGCCAAACACACTAGATATTTTCTTGTAAAATAGTTCAGTGTACAGTATTAGTAAGTGTACTATGTATATACTGACAGCAGCTCCCTGTGTAGCTCATAGTGCTAAAATCAGACTCCCCTCATCCAGGCTGGGCTGCCCTGCTCTGTGGCGAATCTGTCCAAAAGATGGCTGACATGAGGAGCATATGACCATGACCAGCCCCCAGTGTCCTTCATAGGCATATACAGACTCAGTGGTGGACACTGGGGGCGTGGCATGGTCACATGCTCCTCCATGTTGGCCATCTTATGGACAGACTCACCACAGAGCAGGACAGCACAGCTTGGAGGAGGGGATTTTGGTTCTATGAGATACACAGGGAGCTGCTGTCAGTATATACAGTGAGTAGACTTACTAATACCGTACACTGAACAATTTTACTACAAAGTGGTCAACCCCTTTAATTCTATATTCCTAAATAGTCCAAAACTCCTTTACTTATTGAAAAACCACCCTGGTTGGGGAAACACCACTTTTCAATGTCAACATGGAGTACGCCTGTTTTCTATGTATATATCATTTCTATATGTTTCCCGCACGTGAACTCTTATGAAGAATATTAGTGTTATTGGACCCCAGGGCGGCAGGTTAGCTGCAGTACATTGGAATACCTTCTTACGTTTATATAGCAAGTGTCTCTTTTCTATAAGCAGTGGAAGCCCCCGGAGAGCGCTTTATTTCAGGGGTGTTGTTGTTTTAAACTTTGTGTTGCTTATGGGACTATAAAGCAACAGATTGCGATGGAGAAAGATGTGAACTCTCGAGCTTGTTATTGTAGGCGTCGATTTCTGCCTATAATACTTCACCATCAATGGCTTTCATGCTACATAAACTTTATGGATTGCACAGACTCTGGTTCGTTTAATACGTCCATCATGCTGTCTCTCTCGAGGTCCACAAATTTGCTATGGTGACGTAGAACCCGCCCCTGTTATAACACCAGACTTTCCCATCACTCTGTGGCTTAATCCTCCTGAGACTTAGGAATGTTGAAACTAACCGTGTAGGAGTCGTCCCTCGAAACAAGCTGAAGGTCAGGGAGTGAGAAATATTAATGATGAAAGAAATGCTGATTATGTTGGGTCCTTGGCTCGTGTGCTATATCCTCGCCTCATTTCACTCTGCTCCATTGTATTATGTATGTGTGAAACCCAAACTCAACGCCCTAAAATGGCTCCATCGAGAAATCAAAAATGAGCCCCCTGGATTTAAACTTAGTGGATATTGTGAGTTAACCCTTTTTACTAACATAGTCTTGGCCTATGGTGATAATGTCACATCATCCACTGAACTCAATGGAAAGAAAGGATAGTACCTAGTCATTATGCCCAGTGGCTCTGCTATACCCCGGCGGGCATCTGACGCCCTCTCCAATGTCCTTGTCTGTTTACTGGACAACTGAACACTTTCTATAGTCTAATGTTTGGGCCACAATTTTTTTTTTGGTCCTGTTGCCAAGGTAACCAACCAGATGAGGTCAGACTCCGCAACGTATGTATCAGGGCCTTGGTCTGTAGTATATTGCCTAAATATTGAAAAATGATTAAAAAAAAATGTTTAAAGGGCCTTAACCCTTAGGCCCAAGTCTCTGAGTATTTGAGTGCTGATCATGTAGATTTACCAACCCTATTTCACGGCTCATTGATGGTATGGCTAGGTCTCACATCCACTATTACACTGAGAGATGTTTGGTAGAGATCAGTGCAACCCGAGCATGAGCCTGATCATTCCCTAGCCCTAGGGAGTCCAGGAAAACATGAATACAGCCTATGGCCTTTGGTTTTCCAATGTCGAATGATTGAACTCGAGCATGCTTGAGTTGCGCTCATCTCTAATGTTCTGTTCATCATTAAAGATGAGCAAACTTCACGTTTATGTCCATGTTCGGCAACTTATCTTAACTCTCATCATTTAACTTCCCGCATCTGGAAAAGTTGGTTACGGCCCTTGGGCTGCCAGGAAAATATAGATATAGCCTATGGCTGTATCCATGTTTTCCATGACTTCCGAGGCAATCAACTTTTCTAGCTGCGGGAAGTTGAATGCCGAGAGTTCGGGTTAAGAGAAGTTGTCGAACCCGGACTTAAACTTGAAGTTTGCTCATCTCTATTCATCATTTTTTGACAGGTCAAAACAATTAGATCAGCTGACTTGCTATATGCCAGCCCTATTAGCCGGCAGTATCGACCGATAATTGCCCCATGTAATCAATATCGGCCAAATGTTAAGCCAACAGGTATCTCTCCAATTCCTCCATACACATGAACGTCTGGTTGAATGGAGAAAGGTAAGGAGAAAGTTAAAGGAGAAGGGCAAAAAATCATTACGGGCAGGGGGTGTGGGGAATAAAAAAAAACAATAAGCTCATCTGACCCTGTACACACTTTGTGCTGCATTACCGGGCTCCCCTAGCCCACCAGGTATCCTCTTCTCCAGGTTTCTGGGTACATCACGACCAGGGTAGAATGTCACCTGCGGGTGGGATTTAGTACACTTAGCGAATCAGTGACAGTAGCGGTGTCCTGCCCCAGTGACTGACTGGCTGAGCGGGGCATACGTCAACAGGGTCATGATGTAGCTGCAGGGGAGCTAAGATGACAGACGACTGGGGTCTAAGAGTGGGACATGGCTTTGCATGGGCACTGGGACAGGTGAATATAATTTTTTTGCCCGCAAAGGACTTCTCCTTTAAGTCATTGACAGACTCTGGTGGTGGCTTATCTTGCTGAGAATAAAAGGATAGGGAAGTTGAAGTCCAACATGTCCCCATACACCGTAGATAGTTGGTTGGTCCCTCGAAATTGGAGGATTTGGTTGATTTTCCTTCCTAGCTTTCCTTCTTCTGTCCTGACAGTGCCAAATCTCTACCAACCAAGGCTTCCCGGTGATGGTAAGCAGATGGCGGCCATATCTGCTCATTCATTGGGTGACCACTAGCCCATTACACAGGACATTGGTTGATAACCATCCCTTGTGATAGGACCTTAAGGTTCTGGTCTCGACTCCCCAATTAATTTCTTGCCTAGCGGTTCTACTTCTCAGTCCGGTTTGCGGTCACCCAGATGGGAGTGAAAGGGCTTAGGTGGTGACCAAGTGAGACAACTGGTGCCTTTGAGTCAGCAAGAAGAAATGAGTGTTCAGGTGGGCAGACCGAGGACAGATGGGAGCACCACCTCCGTTCATCTGGGTGTAATTATCCTGAGTGTGTTATGTTTATATGCTATGTAAATTTGGGGATTGTTTATATATATTGGTTTTATGTGATGGGGATTGGGACTTTGCTCGGGGGCGAGGCATGTTTTCTATAAATGTTTTCCTATTTAGGTTAATAAAATTACTTCTGTGGCCAATAAAATCCATTCCAGGTCTTTTGTCCTCATTTAAAGCGGGTAATAATGTTGGTAATGGAAGGAGTCGACAATACCCCTGTCATGTTTCCTTAAGGCCATGGTCATGATTTTCATGGAAACATAAATAATTATTGTCCTTTCTTCGTTGAGTCCCTTATTTGTCTGCTCTTTGTCTCCTGACCCGCAGCTACTCTGTAAGTAAGACATGTCTGCTGTCATGGTAACAGAAGCGATTCTACCTGGTTCGTAGACAGTGCAAGAGGTGAGGAACTGGTGTGTCTCGTCTCTATTTTATTTATAACTGATAAGGTTGACTGTTGAAGAGGGCACAGGGCGAAAGGTTTCTAAAATTTTTCAAAAATACAGTCCTTACACAATTTGGTAGAGGGAAACTGTGACAATAAAGTGCAAGGACCTCAACAGTCAGGGAAATCTTGTAGTAAGTGTTCAATCACCCTACAGCACCTCCACAGGGGAAATGAGGCATTACATGTAGTCTCCTTTCAAACCAGTGGGATATCTATGTAAGCAGGACAGGAACAGTCCTCCAGAGCGAGAGGCAAAAATATGAAGAGAACCTTTAAGCCAGGGTCTCCTGAACAACCTATGCGTTACATAGATCCATATGTGCAAAAATACTGTAGAGACACCATCATGTGTTTCTCAACGTCAATGGGCTAGCCAGGCCTTCTACCAAGAAGGAACAACAATGCTAAGGAAGGGCTCCAGTCAAGGAAACCATCCTCCAACAAGTCACAGTCTTGGGACAAGACTTGGGAAATACCCAAAGAAGGTATCCATCCACAGACAGCTGTCAAAGTACATGCTCTCTCTTCCAAGTGCACTAAAAAAGTGTAGTGTGCTACACAATAAATTGCGCAAGGATGCGGTCTATCGCAAGCCAACTCTTAAAAGACATGGGTCCCCAACACACGAGTTTCCCTTCCTTTTTCGGGCCAAAAGGCACCTGCAAATGTCCTCTCTCAGCCGAAGCCAAGAGAAGACCAGAACTGCATACGGATCAAACTTAGACGTCAACCCAAGTGTTCACCATTTGCCATTTTCAATTAAAAGGTGGAAAGGTGGTATCTCCCGAATGAGACCCAGAGGACTGTTTCGGGGTATCATCAGTGTGGAGTAGGATTCTGGCTAGTGGGAGCAAAGCCTAGTAAGTGCAATCAAAAGAATGATGGTTGACCTCAGGGAGATAAACCAAAACACAGCAGAGACACCATCACATGTTTCTCAACGTCAGTGAATCTAGGAACATTGCCCCCTGGGAAATCCAATATGTAAAAGTACTGTGGAGACACCATCACATGTTTCTCAATGTCAAAGAACTAGCCAGGCCTTCTACTGGGAAGGAACAACCAAGCCAAGGGAGGTCTTCTGCCGAGAAAGCCCCCTTCCAACAAGCCACAGTCAAAAAATGACAGGACTTTAGAAATACCCAAGCATGGTGTCAATCCACAGACAGCTGTTTCGGGGGATTTACCACTCATCAGTTTGAAGTAGGATTCTGAGGTCAGCCATCGTTCTTTTGGAAGTAATTACTAGGCTTTGCTCCCGCTAGCCAGAATCCTACTCCATACTACGTTTGTAGACTTATAGTCCGAGAGAGGCCAGTGTTAGGAACCATCTCTCTGAGGTCACCTTAATGTGGTGAGATGGTACACTCTGTTTGCTAAGAACCTCATTTTCTAAAAAAAATCTTTAGAACAGGTTTTTGTCATCTGTAAACTGGAGGGAGTATGTGCACTGTTCCACTTTGCTGTTTTTGTCTTTGTAACTGCAAAAAGATGAGGATCCTGCACAGGGAACCTTCAGCCTCTAGGTCAGGGTTTTCTAAATTAAACAACCCATGTGTTAAACGGATCCATAGACCAACATGTACCTGTCTAAGGCCAGATGTCTGTCATTGAGGCGTCCGTTCAGGTTACATGCGTGATGGATGCCACTAAGTAGCATACATTTGATGTATACATTGGGACTCCCCCCCATTGGATTTGTCTAACAGACACTGCTGGCACATAATAAAATGAGTCTAAAGGCGCCCATACACCTTATACTAAAGTTGCCCGAACCAGACATCACCGGAGAGTTTCACTGTCAGTAAAAGGTATAAGGAGGAGGTTTAAACTTTTTGGGGATATCATTATGACGGCAGCCATTTTGTCTGAGCTGGTTTAGCAGCATTTAGAGATATGCTTTACAGCAAGAACCATGGATCATAGGCAGCACTAGACAGGACCTGTCCCATTCAAATGGATGAGAGAGGCTTCTGGGCCTGCTAAGTGACCTTTTATAGAGGGACTTGTAAGCGGCAGCCATTGTACCTCTATACTATATTCTGGTGTCACCTGTTACTTTACTTCTGACTGTGTTATCTATATACTGGTGTCACTTATTGTACCCCTGTCTGTGTTATCTATATACTGGTGTCACCTGTCACTGTACTCCTGTCTATGTTTTCTATATACTGGTGTCACTTATCATTGTACTCCTGACTGTGTTATCTATATACTGGTGTCACCGGCCACTGTACTCCTGTATGTGTTATCTATATACTAATGTCATTTGTCACTGTACTCCTGTCTATGTTATCTATATACTAGTCACATATCATTGTACTCCTGTCTGTGTTATCTATATACTGGTGTCAGCTGTCACTGTACTCCTGTCTATGTTGTCTATACACTGGTGTCACCTGTCACTGTACTCCTGTCTGTGTTATCTATACACTGGTGTCACCTGTCACTGTACTCCTGTCTGTGTTATCTATACACTGGTGTCACCAGTCACTGTATTCCTGTCTGTGTTATCTATATACTGGTGTCACTTATCATTGTACTCCTGTCTGTGTTATCTATATACAGGTGTCACCTGTCACTGTACTTCTGTCTGTGTTATCTATATACTGGTGTCACCTGCCACTGTACTCCTGTATCGCCCATAGAATGATGTATTCCTATACTAGCCTATGTCTAGTCATAGCTCGGACAAATTTCAGGGTCCATAATATGGGCTTAGACGGGAAAAGTGAAATTATCTTTCTTTCAAGTCAACTGGTGTCAGAAAGTTATGTAGATTTGTTATTTACTTCTATTTAAAAAATCTCCAGTCTTCCAGTACTTATCAGCTGCTGTATGTTCTGCAGGAAGTGGTGTATTCTCTCCAGTCTGACCACAGTGCTCTCTGTTGCCACCTCTGTCCATGTCAGGAACTGTCCAGAGCAGGAGAGGTTTTCTATGGGGATTTGCTGCTGCTCTAGACAGTTCCTGACATGGACAGAGGTGGCAGCAGAGAGCACTGTGTCAGACTGGAAAGAATACACCACTTCCCGCAGGACATACAGCAGCTGATAAGTACTGGAAGACTGGAGATTTTTAAATAGAAGTAAAGTACAAATCTACATAACTTTCTGACTCCAGTTGATTTGAAAGAAATTTTTTTTGCCCCTTTAATAACTAGGGCACAAAAACTTCTAATCCCAGCTTTTTTTTTTAATATGTTTTTTACATGCAATACAGAGTTCTTTTACAGCGTGCACTCAATGTGGATAGTGACAGTTTTATTACCATGTGCTTTGCTCATTGAAATGCAAATGAGTTTCCAGCCGTCACACCCTATAGCGTCTTTTTTTCCCCTTCACTTGTTGCAAAAAATATTCATTGCTTTTTTTTTAACACTTTTTTTTTTATTTACGAGGCCGGAGCTGGAGCTGGGCCCGGCCCATGTTCCTTTCTGTACAGTAGAATAGGAAGGCTTTTCAGAGCCAAAAAAACAAAGTCCAGTTAACCTCTGGATACAGTGCGGAGCTGTTCGAAATATCTGACCTGGAAGTGTAACGGCACCTGATTGGCTGGCACCGCTGACGGAAAAAATGTGCTCACAGTTGGCCGGATCAATAGGACACGTTTGTAAAAAAAAAAAAAAAAAAAAAAAGGGGTGGGGGGGGGGGGGGGGGGGGCTGTAAGAAGGAGAACCACCAATAGATGGCAGCAAGGCAGTAAACAAGACTGGGAGACATACATATATCTTACTGTATACAGGATGAAAAGAGCGCGTAATAATCATAGGAGAAAAGAAACATACAGACCTGAACTTCTTATTCAGCTGCCGTACTGCAGATTAGACCATAGAAACATCCCCGACGTGTATCTCAGGCAGACAGCTTCACCATATGCCAGTGTATAACCATCTAGAGGCACACTTTGCCCATTGACCACAATGTATACCGTGTAGTGTATATATATATATATATATATATATATATATATATATATATATATATATATATAGTTTTGTATAATTTTGCTTTTATTCACAATTTTACGCCTTTCAGCTAAAAAAAAAAAAAAAAAATCATACCTTCTATTATACTCTGTTACGAGCTTTGGGACCTAAATAGGGAAACATCGTGGTATTTCCCTATTTAGGTCCCAAAGCTCGTAACAGAGTGAGGACCTGAGGGACTACGTATCAGGGTGGTTTGGTGCTCTCCCCACTAGGAGGCACCCCTTGGTAATGGGCTTCCTTCTCTGGAGAGAGGGATATCTGGCTATTCCCGTGTTTTGAGACTCGTAATTGAGGCTCCACTGACCCCTTTTTTGCATATAGATAGATAGATATATAGATATATAGTAGATAGATAGATAGGAGATAGATAGATAGATAGATAGATAGACAGATAGATAGATAGGAGATAGATAGATAGATAGATAGATAGATAGATAGATAGATAGGAGATAGATAGGAGATAGATAGATAGATAGATAGGAGATAGATAGATAGATAGATAGATACATAGGAGATAGATAGATAGATAGATAGATAGATAGATAGATAGATAGATAGATAGACAGATAGATAGATACATAGGAGATAGATAGGAGATAGATAATAGATAGATAATAGATAGATTTTTCTGTTGTGCTGCTATCACTTTAAATGTTGTGGTTGAAACCAATTTCTGCTTTCCTGCTAGCCATGTTGCACAATGTAATGGTGTCACCCGGGGTCTCGGGGCTGTGGTTTGTATTCCTGACATGGGTGTTTATGTCTCATGATCGCAGTAATTAGAAGATGTTCACTGGATTAGTTCTAATGGTTAAGTGCAACAATTTGCATAAAGTGGATCGGCGTCTTGTTGAAGCCTTGCGAGGATACAAGAAATAGGTGACTGACTTTGGGCAGTGTGTAGTACATGATAAGCCTTTATATATCGCTCCAATGCATCTAAATTGAAGCCATTTCTTTTTGTATAGGCTTTATAGAATATATGTAACACTTTTATGGATACAGCACCTATATAGACCTTAGTGTCTCCATGGTAACAGACCGCAAATATACCCTGTGTTGTCTGAAACTAGAAATGTTTGATATTCTTATTTGCTTCTTCTACCTCTTCACTCAGGCCCTGCACAAGGCATAACACTCAGGGGCGTAGCTAGGATTCATGGGGCCCCATAGCAAAAAACTGTATGGGGCCCCCCTACACACACTATAATATATATATATATATATATATATATATATATATATATATATATATATATGTATATTCGGTGATGTGGCAAAAAAAATCTTTCGTGACCAGAGGCAGAATCCTGCGTGCAGCCACAACAGTGACTGGCAGAGGAGAAAGCCCATGTCTGTTTGTTCTGTCCATCCATTGTATATAACTATAACAGCGTATTAGGAGCCTCATGGTTATATACATAGGTGCAGGAGCAGACTACCTTTTGTTTAACCCTTTATTTACTGCAGTATGTAAGTAACCTAATGTTCTCTTACATGCTGCAACACAAACAAAGGGTTAATATAGAAGACAATTAGCTCTCTCCTTCACTACTCCTGCACTGATAACCCCTGACCTCTGCAGGAGCTCAGAGAACAGATGTCAGAGGTTATCAGAGTAGTGAGGCAGAGAGCTAATTGTTAACTCTTTTTTGTGTTGCAGCAAGAGAACACTGGGTCACTTACACACTGCAGTACATAAGGGGTTAAGCAAAAGGACACAGGAGGCTCTTATCTTCTCTGGGCCCCCTCCCTCCAGGGCCCCATGGCAACCGCCTTCCCTGCCTCTATGGAAGCTACGCCACTGATAACACTGTTTCTTAAAGGGGTATTCCCAACTCAACTAATATAGTTATACCTGTAGGACTCGTCAAGTTAAATATTTTTACAAATCCATTACTTCTTCTTACTGCCCTAGGACTAAGCGTCGGAATGGCGCTGAACCCGGCTCGGTATTCTATTGCATTGGTCCGCAGCAGGCCAAAGCAATAGAGCACCGATCTCGTGGATACAACTACAATGATCTCTATGATTAACCCTAACCCCTGGGGGAATAACCCTAACCCCAGGGGCAATAACCCTATCACAGGGGGAATAACCCTAACCCCAGGGGCAATAACCCTAATCCCAGGGGGAATAACCCTAACCCCAGGGGGAATAACCCTAACCCCAGGGGGGAATAACCCTAACCCCAGGGAAAATAACCCTAACCCCAGGGGCAATAACCCTAATCCCAGGGGGAATAACCCTAACCCCAGGGGGGAATAGCCCTAACCCCAGGGGGGAATAACCCTAACCCCAGGGGGACTTCTAATTACTGTATAAGTGTAAAAAAATGTTTTCATTAATACAAAACCCCTCCCCTAATAAAAGTCTTAATCACCCCCTTTTCCCATTTTATAAATAAAAATAAATAAATAAATAAACATGTTTGGTATTGCTGCGTGCGTAATCACGTGAACTATTAATTTATCACATTCCTAATCTCCTACCGTAAACAGTGTAAGCGCAAAGAACTGCCAAAGTGCAAAAAATTGCGCATCAAATCCAGAAAAATTGTAATGAAAAGTGATCAAAAAGTCGCATATGCGCAATCAAGGTAACGATAGAAAGAACACATCATGGTGCAAAAAATTACACCTCAACCAGCCCCATAGACCAAAGGATAAAAGCGTTATAAGCATGGTAATAGAGCAATTTTAGGGAACTTTTTTTGCTGTAGAAGGTTTTATTTTTTTAAAAGCCATCAAATAATATAAAACTTATGCAAGTTGCATATCGTTTTAATGGTACCAACTTGAGGAACATATATAACATGTCCGTTTTAACATAGGAAAAACAGCATAAAAACGCAGCCCCCCTTCAAAGAAAAAGAATTGTTGTTTTTTTTTTCAATTTAACTGCGCATATAATTTTTTTCTGGTTTTGCAGGATATTTTATGCAAAAATTAAGTCTTCCATTGCAAAGTACAATTAGTGACGCAAAAAAATTAGGGCTCATGTGGGTTTCTAGGTGAAAAAATGCAAGTGCTATGGCCTTTTAAACACAAGGAGGAAAAAACGAAAACGCAAAAATGAAAATCGTCTCCGTCCTTAAGAGGTTAAGTTAGTCATCTCTGAGGGTATTTAGACAGATTTGTTAAAAAACAAGGGCGACCTTCGATGACCCTCTGGTTGAGTTCTCATCTACAACAAGAAAAATTAAAAAGTTCCATTTGGCAAGTGGATGTCTGGAAGTGACCGCTTAAAAAATGGGTTGGAAGATTGTGAGAAAGACTAATTACGAGTTAAAAGGTGTGAGGAGAGAGAAAAAAAAAACGAAAAACGGGACATTTCATTCAGCATATGTCGTCATCGCTTATGGTTGTAAATTACACACGGCCTTATGGACAGAGAGTACCGTGCACTTGCTTAGCCACACAGGAAATGACATCACAACTACTACCCTCATGGCTACCCGCCAGAATCCCTGCTTTTTCCTATGTCCCTCATAACCACCAAAGAATATACGAAAATACAAACATTTTCTGGCTATATATCGTCTTCGGCTCCCGCTTCTGTACTTGCAACTTCCCGGGGACAAGAGCCATTTTGTGTGAGCTTTACAGCTTCAAGGTGATGCCAGATTTTTCCATGCAGCTTGCAGAAAACACGAACTGACATGGTTTTTACATGTTCATGAATGGACCCTCTTTATTTAAGATGTTTCCACACCGGCACTCGCTCGAGAAAAAAAAAAAGAGAGAGAGAGAAAGAAAACAACGTTAGGAGTTGCGTCTGCTGTGTAGTGTTTCCAATTGATGTGTCAGCAGGTCCTTTTATTTAGAGCCAGCCTAATTGCCTAAAATGACTATACACGGTCCCAGAAAGCTTAAATGTGAGACGTAAATTACCTCATTTGTCGGGAGGCTTTCTCGTCTTTTCCGATTTACACGTATTGTCTTCAAAGACGTTGAAAAGGACGCCCCAATAACGGTTCGTAAAACCGTGTCCCTGCGGACGCAACTGGTGAGTTTCTGACAATGTGAGAGGAATTCCAAAAAGTTAAAAAAAATCAGCAGATGGCAAGAAAGGACCGAGAAAGAAGGAAGGTCCGAGAGACTCTTATAAATGGATAGTATTAGTTACGGGGCTCCTCACTTTGGTCGGCTCATAGGGAATGAGGATACAATAGGTGATGGGAATATTGCAATTTTTTGTAATTTACAGAGGAAGTGTGGCCAGTCCCATTTTTTTTAGCAAGTGCTGGGGAGGATAAAGGAACATGCTCCAGCGCTGGTGGCCACATACCACTGCTCTTGTCCCCAGGTCTCTGGCTACTTCCTGGCCTGAGCGGGGACAAAGGTCGTGACGTGAGAGGTCCGCTTAGCCAGTCAGCATCCGAGACCCCAATACTGCTGCTGACTGGCTGAGCGGACTTCACACGTCACGACCCAGGTCCCTCCTCAGACCAGGAAGCAGCCAGGGACCTGGGGACCAGAGCGGTCACCAGTGCTGGAGCAGGGGAGGAAAGAGCCAGTAGCGGATTATAATAGGTCCTATAGGGGCAGTAGCCCGGGGCCCAGAGCTACTGGGGGGGGCCCAGAGCTACCCCAAAAAACTTAGAATTTCAGTGGTGTATTGCCTCTTGGCTACAGTTCTGCCATGATGTGTAAAAATTAGCTTCTTTTTTAGCGCAATTTTGCACAATTTTGAGCAACATGACATTATCTATCTAGTTTTATGAACACAGCGCTAGTGCTACCATAGTTACAGTGGGGAGGGGGCTTGATGAACAGCCCGGGACCTATGGTAAAGTTAATCCACCCCTGGTAAGAGCTTGTCATTCCTTGTATCCTCCCCAGCACTCTCTAAAAAGTGGGTCTGGCCAGACTTTTTTAAACTTTGTAGTTGCCCTTCTGGTCTGTCAGTCAAATATTAAAACCATAATAGATGGCCCGAGCAGCACTGTAAGTGTTTTTTTGTCCGTTGTCCCTAGCCAAATATTTCATAACGATGGACGTTATTTGTAAATGACATTCGTCAATATAAAATAAAAGCTGTTATTTGCCGTCAAACTGTGAAAAAAAGACAGTGTGTGAACATAGCCTAAATGAGTATGGCTCTTTTAACACAGCCTGATATGGGGCTGCGCAAGGACACAGGAGAGTGCCGATCAGCTAGATCGGCACTTGTTTGTAGCGCCTTCAGAAGGCAAGATCAGCCGAGGATCAGGCTGTTTCCTTGTCCTCAACTGATCGCTTTACATGAGCCGATTATTGGCCGAAGGAGCATTTCTAACAACACTTCTTTCTGATTATAAACCCAAGCCCCTAAATCCGCTCAATTGCCACCCACTTACTAAGGCTATTACATGGCTCGATGGTCGTGCAGCCAGGTCTGTTCGAACAATCGCTAGAGATCAGCTAAAATCGAGCGGATCGACATTGGCGGGTTGGCGGACCACTGACCCTATTTCACAGGGTGATATTTGCCTGATTTGGTAGATAATCGTCCTGATTAGACATCTATTTATCTGTCTACGGATGATTGTTTCCAGCGGTTTCATGTTTAACTGCAGATAACTGGAGTACCTTCTTTAAGAATGACAGGTAGGGCCAAAAAACAAGAGGCGATCATGAAGAACGTGAAGGCCGGGATGCATGAACAATCACTGGGTCGTTTGTGTTGCCCTTAATTCCCCTTTTATGTTGGAAGATGCAAGGCCGACTAGCAGTGGTTTTAATGTTTTTGGCCAGTTTTCATTTGAAGCTACCCCTACATCTTCAGTAGCTGTTGGCTAAACATTATTTCGGTAGTCAGCTAGCGCTCCTGATCCCTCTATATACAGTAATCGTTCATATTCATGAATGGAGTGAGGGTGAGTAAGCTGATGCAAGACACCTGTCCAAGAACAGATCTCCCCCCCCCCCCCCCCCCGACAAAAACTACCGAGAGAACAAGGGCATTTAATAATTCCATGCATGGTCCGTAAATATAAATGATGTGCTATGGAACGAAATGTGCGAAATTTGATGTGCCTAGAGCCCCAAATTTTTTAAAATCCTTGCGCTATTGTACACCCTGCACGGAACATTTGAATGCCCCCAAAGTTGGGAGGTCCCCGCACACAGTAGACAGTTTGCTGATTGCACCAAAATCGGTGAGTTTGGCCATTTTAGTCACACAATGGCTCGGCTCAGTCCCGGCCTCATTACGTAATAATACAACAATATTCTCCAACTTATCGTGACGTTCCTCCCAATTTTGGAAGAATAATTATCTGGTAAGGGGGTCGATGTGTAGCCATGCTGGCTGTAGTATTAGGACAGTTATTTTTGGCCGGCGTTATACTGTTAGGAATAGATGGTTTGGGTGTGTATCGTAAAAAAAAATAGCAAGGGAAAGGGCGTTACTTAGAAAACTCGATATTGCATCACCATAGTGTGAAAATGACTGGATTCATGTATAGGCATTGGCCGTGTCTCGGCAGCGTATTTAATGCGCACATTTTAACCATTTAATGTCTACCCACTGTAACTGTACACCATGTGATCCAATGTGTACAGTCAAAAAGAAACAGGTTGAGTGTACTGCGGAGAGAGAGAGTAAATGCATCAGGTAGTTTCTCACCTCCTCTCTTATTTCAGTGTAGACTGCCACCAATGGGCAATGTGTCTACACAGAACAGTTGGAGTAGTTCTTGTGGTATGTTTACCCCGGGGTGCAGATTATGTCTCGTCGTGCCATGCTTTTAATGTGCAATACGTATTCTGGTATGTATTTCAATGTCATTTATTGAAGTAAAGGAAATTCAGCTTGGAAACACTTGGACATTGGACCAAGCCATCACTTGACCGATCATACGATCGATGAGTGTTTGCCTTGTTGAAAAGCTGCTATGTCTTGGCGCATCTCAACTTACCTCTCCCCGTACCTCTTTAGCACGGGATCGCCACTCCGGGACCCTCGTCGGGTTCAGGGATCTCAACCAGAGCCAACATCATGAACCGGTTGATTGACTGGCTGCTCAGCCAGTCAGTGACTGGGGTGGGACTCTGCTGCAGTCACTGATTGGCTGGGTGGCCAGTCCATCAGCCGGCACAGGCATTCACAACCTGGGGGAAAATGCCTTTCGGTGAGGTCCCGGGGGTGGCCACATAATGGATGGCAGGCACAGGGAGAGGTAAGTATTATGTGTCCCCCCTGCCACTGCCTTTAAAACAAAAAAGTACTTGGCTGGACTTCTCCGTTAACTGCAGGTTATTAAATAGGCATGCACACCACATTTCGTTGGCCACATATCTCCCTGTGTAATAGGGAATGTTATAGGGATGGATCTGTAAACGATCACCGATCACCAAGATCAGCACTCTTTTACAGACCCATCTATTATGGCCCTAAGTTTAAAGGTCCCTATACACTATACACTTCTGTCAGCCTTACCTTGTCGATCCATGGCTCACCCTTCCCTGAGACGGCCAGACAATTATTCGGCGGTCACTTATTGAAGGCGTATGGCCACATTAATATACATTTATGAGAGTGCAAGGATGGACACAACGACAGATGAGTGCAACTCAAGCATGCTTGAGCCCGATCGTCCGGCATTAGAATAATGGTGGCCGAAGAAGTTGGATGCAGCCCTAGGGAGCCTTGGAAAACATAGGCCATTGGCTGTATCCATGTTTTCCCAAACTCCCTAGGGCTGCAACCAACTTCTTCAGCCACCGGTATTCAAATGCCAAACGAGCATGCTCAAGTTGCATTCATCTCTAGACCACAACAAATTAGGGAAGTCATTTTAATGTAAATTAACGACTTACCAAAATTTTTTTACAAATTTCCAAATTATTTTTTTTTAAACTTAATAATTAAAATAATTTGAAAGCAATGCTAAATAATTTTTGGATAACCTGGCAAAATATGCCAAAAATATGCCCAGTCGTCAAGGGGTTAAGAAAGGATGGCTTGTCTTTAGGCGGCGCTGCACCTTAATGCGCTGTTTGACTTGCTATCTACGGAGACATCGGGTCACCTGAGGACGGGACTAATATGAAAGCCGCTTTCCCAGCAAGGTCAATAACGTTGCCTGTCACTGTGTTAATTGATTTTCTTTGAACATGTGAGTAAAGAGATAAGTTTGTCAGGGACTTCGAGCCTCCATTACTGCTGAGGGGAAGTAGGGAACATGATGACTCGGCCTCCTCCTTAACCCTGTCGCAGGTACGCACTGAGATACAACTGGACGCGCCATTTTATACACTAGAAAATGTAGGTGATTTTTTTATTATTATTTGTGATGTTCTGCATTGATTTGATGTATTTTTGTAATGTTTTATAGAGCTTTATACTGTTGTTTTTTGTTTTGTTTTTTACTGTTTACATTGTTGAATCTGTATTGTTCCAGGCTTTGAGAATTAAGGGGTTAACACATACACAACACCGCCGGATCTTACTGTAAAGGGGAGGAGCTTAGATAGCTCTGCCTCTCTTTAGCTGGAACTTTAGTTGAGTACAGCATGGAGTCAGTAGTGGATTATAATAGGTCCTTTTCGGACGGTAGCCTGGGGCCCTGAGCTCCTGGGGGGCCCATGGCCACCCAAAAAGACTTATACTTTCAGTGGTGTATTGTTTTCTGGCTACAGTTCTGCCATGATTTACAAAGAAATCGATGCTTTTTTACCACAGTTTTGCACAAATCAGGGCATCATAACATTAGTGTTACCATAGTTACAGTGGAGTTGGGGGCCCAGGCTTGATGAACAGCCCGGGGCCTATGGTAAACTTAATCCGCCCCTGCATGGAGTAAGCAGACAGATGGCAGCCTCTCTACAGAGATAGAACCTCAGCTAAACGTCAGATTAACCCTCCAAGTATTACAAAGAAGCTACAAAGTTGCAGATACAGCCTGCCAGGGACTTGCTTACATCAGCCATCTTGGAAGGGGGGGGGGGGGAGGAGGGGGAGACAAAGAGAAAGGTATACACACAGATTTTTGTGTTTTCAGCAGAAAGCAGCAGCTCAGAGCTGGGGGAAGGAGACTGAATAAATAATAACAAGTGTGGAATGAACTAAAATTAGTTAAAAGATATGTTTGAGCGGAATACCCTTTGAATACATAAAAACACAATAAATAATAAAACAAATAAACAAATAAGACTGGATGGAAACACGTCCCTTATGATGGGGGAGGGCTAAGAATAACGTCCCTGGTGGGCCCAGTCTAACACTGTAAATTTTCCCCTTATCATCCCCTTTAAGTGGTAGGATAGGGATAGGGGATAGAAAGCTGATCAATGGGAGGGTCTGACTGCCGGAACCCCCACTGATCCCGAGAACAATGAATGGAGGGCTTTCTCTTTTAACCCTTAGGGTACTATTACACCAAGCAATTTTTCGACGATTAACGATAAACGATCTTAAACGACCGCTAAGGCAATAGACCCGAAATCGTTCGCCCAAATACATGGAACGATGATCGTTATTTATGATCGTTCTTGTGGTCGTTTAGTTGTCGGTATTGCTTACATTTCAGCTGCGAATTCTTTTTCCACCGAACAATGTGCGAACGATGTGCGAACGATCAAACGATAAAAATAGGTCTGGATCCTATAAAACGATCAACGATTTCTCGTTGGTCGTTTAATCGTTGCCTGCTATTACATGAAACGATTATCGTTCAAATCCGAACGTTTTAACGATTTTTCGAACGATAATGGCTCCGTGTAATACCAGCCTTACAAAACAGGGTAATATCTGTAAAACTGAATGTAGTGATTGTTCCGACACAGATAAAAACTAGTAACTTCTAATGTATGCTACTTAATGTCTAAAACATTGTATAGGGTTGTATGGCGGTGTATTACAAAATGTGGGGCCAAACAGACATTACCCTGTGTAATAGGGCCAGCGATCAATTAGCGAACGAGCAAACGCTCCAGTCATTTTTGTCCATAAAAAATTCATTGGCTGTCAGCTTCACAACTCCCTGCATAATAGAAGATGTGCTGCTGACAGGTGAGGGCAGCAAAGGACCATCACGATCATTCAGGTGTCTCGAGCCTTGTAATAGTAATAATAATCTACACAATGGGATCATCAATGGGGTCCTAGCCTGGAAAAAGATGGACTAAATGGATGTCCAATACGAAATCTGGGCTCCGGGGATGGCGTTTTGGGAACCTTATTCCCATTTATAGCCCTATAATCTGTTCCTACTAGGAGCTGGAAGAAGCCATAATGGAGTATACCAGCGATTGCTATGTTTGTGGTGTTAGAATAATTACCGCCTTCATATAATTTCACACGTATCCAGTGAAATATGCATAGGATTACCGCGCATTGATTTTGCTATTGTTTTTCAGTATAATTTTTGTGACTTAGCCCTTATCTGGCGAGTCCACATTGCTGTTGTAGAGCAGCTTCAATTTATTACTATCAATGCCTGCAGGCACGTTGGCTTTCGCGGGAACAATACGTATGCATTCTGTAGATTGATTTTCTGTAAATATCTATACACCGCCACCCACCCCCCAACTCTATACATTGAATATACTCAGATTTGCAGTTAGGCCTGATGACAGCTACTTAGTGCTCCTTTGTATATATGATCTGTGGTGGCTTAAAGGGGTTATCCAGTTTTAGAAAAACATGGCCACTTTCTTCCAGAGACAGCTCCACTCTTGTCTTCCGTGTGGGTGCAAGTTTTGCAACTCAGTTCCATTGAAGTGAATGGAGCTTAATTGCAAACCGCACCTGACCTGGAGACAAGAGCGGTGCTGTCCCTGGAAGAAAGTGGCCATGTTTTTTAAATGCTAGAAAATCCCTTTAAGGTGCATTTGCAATAACTGTCAGCTGTAGGTCCCATCCATACAAACAACCATTCGGCCATGCCGAGTGTTCGTGGATTCCCTATGACAAGGGAAGGGGTAAGCCATAGCTGAAATGCTCTGGTGCCGGCTTATCCCTTCTAGAACAATAGTCAGGCGTTAAAAATCCTTTGGTTGGGAGGCCCCACTATACTTTATACTTTAAGGGCCCTATTAATCAGAGCGATAATCTAACGAATCAGGCCGATTCAGCAGATTATCGCTCTGTGTAATAAAGAAAACGAGAAACCAATGACAACGATCATTGGCTGTTGGTGTCTTTTGGCTCTTATTTCATTGGGTAGAGGTCGACAAGCTGGTGTCGAACCTGTCTGCTGTTGGAGGTAACAAGGATCGAATAGGTTGACTGTTCCATCATTAGGTCCATGTTGGCTGAACCCTCCAATTTTAGTGGGATCAGCTGACGCTTTAATGTGTATGGGTGCCACCTCATTCTACTTCAATGGCAGATGGGAAGAGAAGGATTGAGCCATTGGATTTCAACATGCCCAATCCCTCTATTTCCAGGTAGATAAGGGGGGAGATTTATCAAAAACGGTGTAAAGTGAAACTGGCTCAGTTGCCCCTAGCAACCAATCAGATTCCACTTTTCTTTCCACACAGACCCTTTGGAAAATTAAAGGTGGAATCTGATTGGTTGCTAGGGGCAACTGAGCCAGTTTCACTTTACACCATGTTTGATAAATCTCCCCCCTGGTGTAAAGTAAAAGTGGCTTAGTTGCCCCTAGCAACCAATCAGATTCCACCTTTCATTCCTCACAGACTCTTTGGAAAATGAAAGGTGGAATCTGATTGGTTGCTAGGGGCAGCTTACCCCACTCATCATTTGAAAAACATACTGGCTCAGATATATACAGTACAAACAGTTCAATCTGGCCTGTGCACAACAATTGTTAGTATGCCTCCATGATGGCTCGAGGGAGTGGGACAGACATGTATCGGTTGAAAAGACACTTGGCTGACAACTATCCAATGCGTATGGCTTTATTTACCTGGAAATAAACTACATTAGGGATAGCTTTCCAATTCTATTGAAGTAGAAACTGCCTGCAGAGCCATCATGGCGGCATACTAACAACTGTTGTGCACATACCAGATTGAATTGAATAAATATATCTAAGAGAACCATCCATCACATGCTGAGGTATGCCCCATGTCATAGATATGGCTCTTCCATTCTGATGTGTATGACCTAGCTAAAGACAAAAAGCAACATAACTAGTAATCCCCAACCCGTTATTTTCCAACAATTGCGAAACGACGACTCTCGGCACATTCCGGAGGTGACTGCATAAAATCTTTGGGCACGGCCATGGCAACCGATGCGAAAACATCTGACATCTACATTGCTGGTTAAAAATCACAGAAATAGAAAATGTTGCACAATACCAAAAAATTTATATCGCAAAGTGTTAACTTCAAGGACAAAACAACCTCATTTATGAGAAGAAGTCTAGGAGACTCCTTTAATGTCGGTCCATGTCTCCCAATCTATGTTTCCATTGTCAGCTATATTTAATACTCATATTCAGCGTTTCCCAGATAAAATTCATTACGGTTCCGAGCGCCATCAGATAAAAAAAAATAAAAAAATGTGCAGCTTCCAAGGGAAACTCGCTCTCAGAGAGAATGGCTGATGTTATTTTTTCCATGTGCAAAAAGTGATGCAGATGGGCTCGGTAATTTGGTTTTCTTCTCACGGTTTCCTCTATTTATTTATTGCTAGGAGACAAAATTTTCTACCAATCTTCCCGGTTAGGCTTCATGTTTAACCCAAAAAGCATGGAAAAAATATTACGTTTTGGTAGGCTAGCTTGAATAATCCATCGGAGTCAATTCACGTCAACAGCCGATTTGGCCATACACGTTCTCTAGCTGGGTGAAGCACAGTGGCGTAGCTACCATAGAGGCAGGGTAGGCAGTTGCTATGGGGCCTGTGCAGGAGGCGGGCCCGGGGGAGAAGGTAAGAGGTGTGTTCTTCTGCTTAACCCTTTATGTACTGCAGTGTGTAAGTGACCCAATGTTTACTTACATGCTGCAACACAAAAAAAGGGTTAACAAGCAGAAGACAGAGATCTCTGCTTCACTGCTCTGATAACCCCTGACCTCTGTTCTCCAGCTGGCAATCAAGTAGGAAAGGAAAATGTGCAGAGCTCCATGCAGAGGTCAGGAGTTATCAGAGCACCAGTAGTAAAGCATATATATATATATATATATATATATATATATACGCAGTGCTTTGTGTTGTGCGTAGGGGAGGGGACCCTTTAAAATTTTTTGCTTTGGGCCCCGTGAATCCTAGCTATGCACCTGGTGAAGCACAAATGTACTAGTGAGTATAAGCAACAGACTCACCGCTTCCCTCCAGGTACTGATGCAATTGGCTGTGGATGTTCACTGAGCAGAGAGGCCACCCAGTGAACAGGGCTAGGGGCTCCTACCTTTGACAGGTGTCCATACTCCTGCACGTCTTTCCGTAGTGCCCTACATCTTTGGTTTAGGGCACCACTGAAACTATGTACAGGAGAAGGGACTCCTGTCAAAGGAATACACTGTATGCCCCGCTGCTTAGTTAACATTCATCACTTACCTCTGGGTAGCCACACACATTCACTGACCCACATACAGTGTATACCTGGCTGTTCAATGTACAGGAGCTGGGACTCCTGTCTTTTGACAGGAGTCCCTGCTTCTCTAGGTACTGAGTCATGCTGTATACATGGCTGCTCAGTTAACATTTGTCACTTGCCTCTGGGTGATCTTACACATTCTCTAAGTGTCTTCTCTACCACTTAGTGTACAGGAGCAGGGACTCCTGTCAAAGGCATATATGGTATGCTTTGCTGCTCAGTAGCATTTATCACTTTCTTCTGGCCACATTCGTTGGCCTAGGTACACTGCTAAACAGTTTATGCCTTGCCTCCCAGTGAACAGGAACAGTGACTTTTACCTTTGACAGGAGTCCCTGCTTCCTTCCTTACTTTCTGTGGTGCAAAACACCTTGGAAACTGTATACAGGAGCAGAGTTTCCTGTCAAAAATAGGAGTCCCTGCTCTTGTAGGTACTGAGAGCTGAGGCATACACTGGATGCCTGGCTGCTCACTTAATATTAAACACATTCATCTGGGTAACGATATTTTCTGGCCCAGGGTTCTGCTGATATAGCGTACGGCCCGCGCACTCAGTGTACAGAAGCAGGGACTCCTCACTGTGAGAGGAGTCCCTGCTCCTGTCCATAATTTGCCAGAAATGAATACCAAAAAAGGATTGAATTTTTGGGAAAATTCTGAGTGAAATCTGTGTCATCCCGAGAGAATAAATGACTTCTATAGGTTCTTCCTATCCCTTTTTGTGTTTTTGATATGACACCAAGTGTGTTTTGTTTTTTCCATAAGAATGCAATGAAAATGTAATTGTAACACAGACACCATATAACAAAGGTGTGCTCTACTCTTGAGGCCTTAGGTTCATCATTGGATATTACTGTTCGTTTTTTTTTTACGACTGGAGAGGAGAAAATGGATCCAAAACAGGGACGTGCACAAGGACGTTCTACCTTAGATTCTGTTCACTGACCATACGTGTTTTCACAGCCGCCGTTGAGGGTCTTTATTCTGTGCCGTAAAAACACAGCTGTCACAACACCGGGTCTCTTTTCCCCCGTAACTGTGGCGCTGCTATGACAGCCCCAGTTATAGGGGAAACACGTAGTGTAAGTATAAATAAATTCTGTCCCCCAAAGGTCTTTTTCGGCTTCTGAGAAACAAGTAAAATAGGAGTAAAACTCAAACAAACAGCAATTAAAAAAACAACTAAAACAACTAATAAAGTGACACCCTCACCAACGAGTCCAAAACTCTATGCGTTACGCAACTTCTCTAACTAGGTCTCTAACTATAGTTCAGACTGAACCTTAGATGGTAACATCTACAACATCTATTTTCCATAAAATAATATTATTTATAAATAAGTTGACAACTGGGTGTTATCAGTTAGCGTCTGTATAGGGACACACCCCTTTGACAAGGAAAATGGTTAAGCCCAGTTGTCATTTTAGTCATGACTTTCTAGGAGGAATAACAGTACCGAGGGGAGTTCGAAGAAAAGATGCGGCAGAATTATTTCAGACATGACCGGAGGATACATAATAACATCGATACATAGATGGACAAGGGTCCATCAGGTTCAACCTTGAGAAACTCTATTTTGTAGATCCAGAGGAAGGCAAAAACCCCTTTGAGGCAGATGACAATTGCCCCCGACTTCCCAACTCCATTTGTGGGAATAAGTGTCAGATTGTGGGGGTCGGATCACCGAGACCCCATGAACTTTAGATCATTGATTCACACATTACCTGTTTACACAGGTAATTTGCCTGAATTTACCCAATATTCAACCCACGTAAAAGAGCCATTAGGTCAGTGGTCACAACCATCGACTCGACTCTCTACATCTCTCCCTCGTTTTTACCTTATTCCTTAGTTAAATGTGGCTCGGGGACCTCTGCCTAGCTGTCAACTGAACACTCGTTGGGTGAATAGATCTTCTTCTCAACTTCCCTTATACATATACATGCTGGGCATGACATAGCCAAGAGTGCTTGTGTTCTTAATGGGGAGAGCCGCTGCCAGCTGCCAGATACCTCTGGCATCAGCTTATTTCCCAAGGGGACAAAGGACCCATTCCTTTTTCATGCACCATCTGCCACTGGTGGAGAGTTTGGAACACCCGAATAAAGATTAGATGGTTGGCCGGTCCTGCTGAAATTGGAGGTTTCGGCCTCATTTAATCTGTACTATATATATATATATATATATATATATATATATATGTTCTTTTATTTTTATCTAGTTTTTTTTCTTGATGGCAGAGATATTTTCATTGCTTCTGAGCTAGCAGCCAGTTTGCCGCTGATGGATAGTCCTCGCTTTGTGCGCTCGAAAGTGCCAAGAAGGAGATTGAGAGGAGGAGCACCGGTAGTCAGACTTCCATGTTCTGATGATACATTAGCCTCCGCATCAGCAATACTGTGATCATTATTATTGCAATAAATAGATGTGAATGTCAAAGGTGGACGGCAGCTCAGAGGAGAGCCTTTAACCTGTATTAGGCTATCACAGTCGATGGAACTGCATGACTTGCTGGGAAGTAAAATACCATAAGAAATCAGTAGATTCCTTGAACTGCATACTTATTAAAGGTTATCTCCATGTTCGCAACCAATTTTATTTTACAAAATTGATAAAAAATACAAACACAGTAGATCTCAATTACAAATGTCATCCTGTTTTGTTTCTATAGCTCCTATGCAGATCAGTGTATCTCCATGGTAACAGACAGCAAACAAACCCTGTGTAGCCTGATCCTTTACTAAAGTTCCTTTCCCTCTCTTTCTAACATTATGTCACCTTACATTCGGTGGGTAAGGAAGAAGTGGGATCAGATAAAAGAGTGTAACTGCAGGATCAGACTACAAAGGGTTGGTTTGTTGTCTGTTACCATGGAGATGAATACATTTCTATGGAAGGTGTAGAAACAAAATTATAGGACATTTTATTTAAAAGGGATGTCCAGGCAGGATGCTTTTTAGTTATATGCCAAGGGAGTGAGTGAATAATAATAAATATATATATATATATATATATATATATATATATATATATATATATCTTAGTTATGCCCCACAATCCCAACTGAATGGAGATGCAGACCATGCATGCATGTGCGGTACAGCTCCATTCATTCTCTAAAGAGCCACCAAAGAGACGAATGGAGCTTTCAGCTCTCTCCGGTGGCCTGCAGCTCCTTTCAGCTGAAATTCCGGGGGCCCCATAGTTGTGATGGGGGGGGGGGGGCAGCATTCAGATCCCCCACAATCTCTACGTTATGCCCTATCTCGTGGATACTGTGAATGGGGCATCAGATGGGACATCAGATGAATACTTATGACTTAACGGTATCTGTCATACATAGGGTTCCATAGTAAAATGGCATATACCACCCAGTATACGTATTTACTGTATCTAGATCAATCCTTACCATTCCATCCAGTAGACCCCACAAGATACTTCCCAAATCTGTCATCTTGGCTTTTGCTTGGTATATGATGATCTATGGATCAATTTCACATATTCGCCAGGACATGTCCCAAATCTGACATTAAGCGTTGTTGGCTGTATACTATTTAATGAAGTGTAAAAGAAACCTAAGGCCAAAGCCACACTCCCATACATTCACCAATAACTGGGCAATGTTGCCAATTAATCCTACTGGTGACCATCTAGTTGTGTGGTTTCGGCAACACCTGTTCTATTCTGTGGGAATGGCATACCTTGGATATTTGTTTATCCATGATGTCAACTCATTACAGGTATCCTGTAGACTGTAGAAGAAGCTTGAACTTTTTGTGTCAATTTTGTAAAAAAAAAAAAATTATCTGTCTACCCCTTATCCTTCAATATTGGCTAACGTGGATGGTTTCTATACATATTACTGGGTGATGTCCTTATTTCCCCTCTCTCGAAGGTCCTAGGTGGTTTCATTTGACTAACAAAAGTGTCAAGTGTTGACAGCTGAGCTCTTTACACAAACCCCCCTGAAACTGGTGTGACCGAAACAATCGTCCCCTTCAGCTTGTGCCTGACCCTCGGTGCTGCCTCCCTTTGTCCGCTCCCGGTGCCCAGCCGTTAAACTTATTTGCTTAGGAATTCTTTGGGATCTCTGTCTGCCAGGGGCTTTTTTTTTTTGTCGTTGTCTCCCGTACATGTCTAAACCATAAAAGCGGGTTAACAATGCCAGAGCGAGCTTTTTCAATATCGTGTAATGAATAGATGGTCGAAGCAATGGCTTTTACCTTCTCAATGAATTTATTCCAAGAGCGCACTTCAGCCTCCTTTCTGCTAATGAAAACGCGATGCTTTTCAGTCGGTGCTATTTTAATATTTTAATACACCGGCGGCTGAAGATATTTTGTCAGCTTCTCGAAACCTGAGCCTCTTTCAGAAAACATGATTAGCCGGGCTCCTCTAATGCAAGCTTATCATCTGAGGTCCACTGTCGTTCAGCTGGCTGCTGGCCTGCCTCCAAACCATGAACACAGCTGTGGCCGAGGCTCGGAAAATGAAAATGCTAAATTTTGCTTGACACGAATGGAACTATCGACGCCCACCAATGGCAGCCATTACCTCCGGAAATCTGGACTTCCTTGCACTTATTTAACCCTTTAAAAAATTGTGTATTGAAGCCATAGGCTGTATCCATGTTTTCCGGGACTCCTCAAAGTGACTCTGTACCCACAACCCTCCCTCCCAAACTGCTTGTACCTTTGGATAGCTGCTTTTAATCCAAGATCTGTGTGGCCTTCCTAATTGTGAAGAGGTCGGGAGGAAGGATGATGGGTTGTTGCAGGCCTAGGGCATAGACACTCTAGGCCACGCCAATTTGACACAGGGCTGCAAGTTTAAAAGTTGTTTTTTAGGACAATAACTGCATCACCTGCCGAACGGACCCCAGGACAGATCTTGGATTAAAAGCGGCTACCGACAGTACAGGCGGTTTGGGGGGGGGGGCAGATTGTGGATACAGAGTCACTTTAAGGCTGCATCCAGCCGCATGGAGTCAAATGCCAAGTGTTCGGGTTCGGAGAATGTTACTGAACCTGAACAGTTTGGCATCTTTGCTCAAAACTAGTTAGAACTTCAGAATGGCATTTTAAATACTTCTTGACTATCGAGAAGAGTTGAGTAACTTTTTTCTTATGACTATGTAGACCATTAGGTTATAACTACATAGGATACATCGCTATCGAAATTAATTCTAAGCTGAACCATTCTGGGCATGAGAAACAGTCAGGAGAACCAGTCAATTGTTATTAACCATGGTATAAAGTGGTTAATTTGAAGGGTAAGCCGTCAATTGGTGGGGGTTCAACTCCCAGCACCGATGCCCAATCCTGAGGATAAACCGCCAATATCAGATTGGTGGGGGTTCGACTCCTGACAACCTTGCCCCATCATATGGATAACCCATCAATAAAATATTGGTGGAAGTTTCACTTCCAGCACCCCTGCCCTATCTTAAAAATAAACCTTCAATAGCAGATTGGTGGGGGTTTTACTACCGTCACCCTTGCCCTATCCTAAGAATAAACATCTAAATATCAGATTGGTATGAGTTTGGCTCCCAGCACCCCTTACGCTATCCTAAGATTAAACCACCAATATCAGATCGGTGGGGGTTCGACTCTTGAAACCACTGCCGAACAGCTAATTGAAGAGACTCTGGCTCTTATATGAGCACTGCAGACCCAAACCACTGGTTACCAGGTACAGCTCCATAAATCTGGTAGTGGCTGTTTCTGGTACTGCATCCCCTTCAAGTAAATTATGTTCTCCCACAATTCCATGCACTGCAACATATCCCAGGGAATGGGTGAGACCCGGCATTGTACGAGCGAAGAGGTGGCTGTTAACATAATGGTGGTCATACCCCCAGACCCCCCTATATACATGTACACTGAACCAAACATGCATCTTTTTTCAATGGGGGAAATAACATTTAACTTGCTTGATCCCTAATCATCAGGAGGCCGCCATGGACATTAGATGGCCCACTATTCTCCACTAAATTGAGGCGTTTACCCAGGCTTCATGCATATGGTATATGGAGGGAGTCCATATGGAGACATATAGAATCCTTGTGACTTTTGGTAATATAGTTCAAAGAAAAATCCCGGCACTCATCAATATTATAATCTTAAACGTTTATTTAGTATCCATAAGCATACAACTGTGAATATACAGCAGAGCGCGTTTGGGCAACCACCTTTGTCAACAAAGGCTGATACTGAAACATGTTCTGCTGTATGTTCGCACTTGTACGGTTATGGATACCGAATAGATGTTAAAGATTATGACATTGGTGAGTGTCGGGATTTTTTTATTGAACTGTTTCGTTGGGATATTACTCCTTTCCTTGAGTGCCACTCTGAACTTCCCTCATATTGTAGTCATATAGAACCTCTATATAGCCCTTCAAGAGGACTACGAAGAGGACTACGAAGAGAAATTTGTTACCCATCAGATTTATATAAACCACAATGCACTGGGATATCCATCTTCATGCTTCTCTTCCTTCATAAAAGCGGAAAACCAGAAAATCTTGGCAATGGGAACAAAGTTTCTCTTGAGGCAAAGTCTTCTAAACAACATAATCAAAGAACGTTACAAAGAGTGATAGTCGTAGGTTGTGTTGGGGGGGGGGAGGTATAAAAGGCGACACTGATCTTATATGTTCCTTGTTCTTGGATAGTACAGAATTTACATCCTGAATTTGATCAAATCAAGTCAGCTGTTTTTTGTTTTTTGTTTACCAACAAAATCAAAAAGATCTGTGCCAAATTCATGACTATGGAGATTCTCACTTGGATGTGTTACAGCAGATACCGTGAGGCTGTCCTTACGTAAGGATCTTGGCATATTGCAGCTTTCCATAAATAATAATCTATAGGATTGGTGGCATTGATCATTGTTTGTTTTCGGTCTTGTCTTTGGGACAAGCAAAACCGCCTCCAACTACTAATCAGACGCTGACAAAATAAATAGCAGCTGCACTTAGAAGAAGTCCGGGGTGAAGTCATCGGTGGGAGCCAGAAATCTGGGCTGAGCTTGGACACTTTATGGGACCAAGTCAAAGAGCCGGATCTGTCCAATGGCTTGGGTTGGACCTCGATCAAGGAGAGTGCAGCTGCCTAGTCACAATACGGACCATGGGCCAAAAGGTGACATCATCAGATGTTTCCTCACTCCACGACTCTTCTTTGTGGAAACACGTAGGTGTATATAAGAGAAAGCCGTATCCAATATATCCAAAGCCTAACCCTTGTTGGCCGACATCTATCCCTTTCAACTCTACCATAAATATGGATGCTCAGCTTGGGCCAAACATGAATATTTATTTCACTAGGGAGAGGAGACTAAGTCTCTGCCAGACACCCCTGGCAGCATCTTATCTATTGTGGGAACAAATGGGGTGTATTGAAATCCACCATGCCCAACCTCTTTTTACTCCAACATCTGCTATCTACAGAGGAGCCCATCTATACATCTATATATATGAGATTGTTGGCCATGTCGGCCAAAAGTGATGACTGTGTGGTCAGATTTAGCCTTTCGTATCTTGGTGTGTTATTCTTAGCTTTTTATATGTAGGTAATAGTTTATCGTCTACTTTGTCACCATCTTGGCCTTGTCTTCTAAGTACCATGTCGAGATCATCATTTTTTTGTCGGCCAAATAATTGTTTTAGCGGGTGTCATCATAAAATGACCTATTGTCGAAATCAAATGTTTTTATAATTTTTTATGCTTTTTTTTAAATCAATTTTACTAGCAATATTATAAAATAATGCTGAAATCTTTGCGTTTACATTCTCAACACCACCAATAAGGAGGAGGCTGCTGGAAAGTGATCTGTACACTACCGGTAGATAGAAAAGACAATAGATAAAGGTCACAGCTCAGCCTCCCCCTCCCCTGTGGAACGACCAGTGCACAGGTTAATGAAGTCACAGAGCATGTGTACAGAGAATAGGGTCTGGAGATGTTTATGGTGTCTAGGTGTATTGCGTATCTCTAAATACTGTTATCAGCAGGTCAGGCAAGATGGCTTCCCCTATAATAAGGTATTAAAAATTTAATTAAAAAAATTACAATCAGAAAATAGAAAAATAGAATGTTCTGCAAGTCTGATCAGAATAAATTTTGGTAATACATTCAATGAAAGTCAGTAGGCAACATCGAGAGAGATTGCAGTTCTAAAGACCACAGAATAGTGAGTGCAGCTCTGGAGGATTAGTACAGGGTCAGTAATGTAATGTATGTACACAGTGACCCCACCTGCAGAATAGTGAGTGCAGCTCTGGAGTATAATAAAGGATGTAACTCAGGATCAGTACAGGATAAGTAATGGAATGTATATACACAGTGACCTCACTAGCAGAATAGTGAGTGCAGCTCTGGAGTATAATACAGGATCTAACCCAGAATCAATACTGGGTACCTACTAAAAGTTGTTAGTCTTTGACATTGGCCCAGATTTATCGTGAAACAAAAACTGTTTGATTTTGCCCATTGCAATCGTTTATAGCTCGGTAATATCTGAAAGCTGAGCTGTGATTGGTCGCTATGGGTAAAACCAGACGGACTGATAATTCGGGGCCATTGACTTCCCTGTTGTGTTCCTTTAGAGAATCCGTAGTAAGAGCCAGCCCTGTTTCTCTCCCCAGAAGTTTAGCAATCTTCCATTCTGCCAATGATTAGTCGCTGCCAGAGTTTTTACGCACCTATTTTGTGTCGTGTTAATATAAGTGGTGTCGGGTTTTACACACAAGGAAGCCTGTATAATTGTTTTTGCATGCATGTCCTTTAAATGCCCTTTGCTCCCAGATACCATTGTTATACTCACGTTAATAAAACATTCAGCTGAAATCTGGCGGCTGGCCATACATCCACAGCAATCCGACGTCCCTCCACCAAACATTATGTCTTTTAGAACAACTATGTCCTACTGACGTACATGACTTATTCCAGCTGGCCGGGATACAAAGAATTAGAAAAATTAGGCCCAGAATCTGATGTGAAATAAATAAAAAAAATAAAGTGGTTGTCTTCTGGTGAATGATGGGGTGTGGGCACTATTCTGAATTATAAGGGTCATCTAGGCATGCCTGGTGGCCTCTCCTTATGGTTGGTATAGGTGAACCCAACTTCTCTTAAAGGGAATCCTGATCCTGAGTTACATCCTGTTTTATACTCCAGAGCTGCACTCACTGTTCTGCTGGTGATGTCACTGTGTACATACATTACATTACTGATCCTGAGTTACATCCTACATTATACTCCCAGAGCTGCACTCACTATTCTGCTGGTGGGGTCACTGTGTACATACATTACGTTACTGATCCTGAGTTACATCCTGTATTTTACTCTATACTCAGTTCCTCTATAGGTGGGGATCCCATCAGTAGATCACCCTGTGATATTCTTATCATGTAATACTTCATCTCCCCTGCGGGAGTGCTGTAGGGAAATTGTTAACTTACTGTTCAGTTCCTCTATAGGTGGGGATCCCATCAGCAGATCATCCTGTGATATTCTTATCATGCAATACTTCATCTCCCCTGCGGGAGTGCTGTAGGGAAATTGATAACTTACTGTTTAGTAGTTTTATAGGTGGGGATCCCATCAGCAGATCATCCTGTGATATTCTTATCATGCAATACTTCATCTCCCCTGCGGGAGTACTGTTGGGAAATTGATAACTTACTGCTTAGTAGCTCTATAGGTGGGGATCCCATGAGCGGATCATCCTGTGATATTCTTATCATGTAATACTTCATCTCCCCTGCGAGAGTGCTGTATGGAAATCAATAACTTACTGCTTAGTCTATAGGTTATCCTGTGATATTCTTATCATGTAATACTTCATCTCCCCTGCGGGAGGGCTGTAGGGAAATTGATAACTTACTGCTTAGTATCTCTATAGGTGGGGAACCCATCAGCAGATCATCCTGTGATATTCTTATCATGTAATATTTTATCTCCCCTGCAGGAGTGCTGTAGGGAAATCAATAACTTACTGCTTAGTCTATCTATAGGTTATCCTATGATATCCTTTTAATGTAATACTTCATCTCCCCTGCGGGAGTGCTGTAGGGAAAAGGATAACTTACTGCTCAGTTCCTCTATAGGTGGGGATCCCATCAGCAGATAATCCTGTGATATTCTTATCATTGAGAGACCTTCTAACCAAACAGGAACTGCCCTTTAACCTATAAAAGTAGTTTTGACAAAAAGACCTTAAAATCCCTGTCTTATTATAGCAGGTGATTACGACTTTCTTCGACTTTCATGGTGTGTCAGTCATATTCTATGGAAGTGAATCAAACCGTGGCAACATATTGGCTTGTTTGTAGTATACGGCGTATTGTGTGTTGTACTCCCCCCACCCCCACCCCCCATTCCTGTTCTTTGATGTTGTCATTTTCCAAGTGTTTAGGAAGAGATCAGATACAGACTTTGACTGTCGAAAGCTGCTCATTTTTTTTTTCTCACTCTCGAGATACGGCCCCCTTGGGACCTAAACCAATTTGTGCCAACCTTCTTCCAGGAGGCTTTTGTAAAGTGTCTTTTCACAATAAAGCCCGGGCTGCCATCTCCTCATCTTCAGATTACACTGGGGAGCGGCGGAGTGTCATCTAGACATGGTTAGCCCAAGGTCCTTCCCGGAGGCTCCTGGATCCCCTTCATTAAGACGTGCCGGTGCGTTCTTATCATCTCTCTCACATTCTCATCTTATCTGACTGTCCCCGAATTGAAGCATTTGATCGGTTAAACGTTTCCGTTTTTACTGTCTAATTTGCATATTCCTCGAAATGTATTCGGTTATATAGAGCAGTGCAATTGTGAATCGTCTCCACCGTGGTTCCTTATTGAGTACTGTCCGCGAGACCAGTCATAGGCTTCTCCATCCAGGGGATATTTCAGTGGAAAATTGTAAATGTGTAGTGTCCCGATACAGGTGTCGTTATTCCACCTGTCTCTGTCAGGTGTCACGCTCTGGGATGATGGGTGCCATTTTGCACTTTCACCACTTGGTGTCTCACTCTCCCCTTTTCTTACTGCAAAGCTGAAGGTCTAAAGGGTTAACCGTGTACTCTTTCTTGAGTTATGTTGTCCAATCACCGGCTTGGGTGCCTCACACCTCTCTACCTAGTAAACACTTGTACCTCATTCTTTCCACCAATAGGAGGTTAGTCCCTCCCCTAGTTCCTTGTGGGAGGGTCTTTTCTAGTTGGGGTTGAGAGAGAGAACAGGACAAAGAGCATGTGTTTCTGTGATAGTCCACCCCCAGGCCTGGGGTCCTCTGGTCTTCTGGGTTTCTAGTCTGTTTAGTCGAAGTTGGAGAGACAGAAGGTTGTTTGTTGTAGTTGTGTGAGAGAAAGCTATACAAGGCGAAACCCAGAGATGGGGTCACCTGGGAAAACCATTGCCTACACCTGGGGTAACCTATTCTATAGTTATTTAGGACAATCCATATATATAGGATTTGTCTGCAATGGAGCAAAGTGCTTAAGCCGACAAACTCCATAGACACTTGCTCAACCTACTCGGAAAACCTTGAGGGGTTAGCTACACCCAGTTTTTCAACCCTGGGACTCGTACTACCAGACCTGACACTCCGTGGGTTCTTCTGGCATGAGGCGATCTTTTTTTCTTCTTCTTCTTCTTCTTCTTCTTCTTCTTCTTCTTCTTTCTTCTTCTTTCTTCTTCCTTGTTCTTCCTTCTTCTTCTTCTTCTTTCTTCTTCCTTCTTCTTCCTTCTTCTTCCTTTTTCTTCTTCTTCTTCTTCTTTCTTCTTCTTCCTTCTTCTTCCTTCTTCTTCTTCTTCTTCTTCTTTCTTCTTCCTTCTTCTTCCTTCTTCTTCCTTCTTCTTCTTCTTCTTCTTCTTCCTTTTTCTTCTTCCTTCTTCTTCCTTCTTCTTCCTTTTTCTTCTTCTTTTCAGTCCTACCTGTGAGTATGAGCTTCTTTAACAAAGTCACACACAGTACCAGTTGCCCTTGCAGAGTTCTGTTCTTATTAGGCAAGGCCCCAAGACAGCCCCTTAACCTAACTTAATGTAACTCAGGATCAGTAAAGGATAAGTAATGGAATATATGCACACACAGTGACCTCACCAGCAGAATAATGAGTGCAGCTCTGGAGTATAATACAGGATGTAACTCATGATCAGTAATGTAATGTATATACACATTGACCCCACCAGCAGAATAGTGAGTGCAGCTCTGGAGTATAATACAGGATGTAACTCATGATCAGTAATGTAATGTATATACACATTGACCCCACCAGCAGAATAGTGAGTGCAGCTCTGGAAGATATACTGTACACTGTAATTACAGTTTTCATAATAAATGTGCACTTAATTTATTTTGCAGGTATTATTTATCCAGAGAATGCCCTGGATGGAAATATGTGATAAAAGGTAAATGCAATATCTATTACTTTTTTCTTACTTTTATATAAAGTATTTGTATTTCTTTATAATATAACAGGATATAAAATGTATGTATTTGTTGCATTTTTTTAAATTTCACATTGAGTAGTTGCAGTAAGGGGCACTACAACCACTCTGCTGCCACCAGTGGTTTTGTTGGGTACTGCAGGGCTGCTCAAGCCCAGGGCCTGGCACAATTAGATATTGCTAGAGCTGCTGCCTCTTTCAATGCATGTTAGTATTAGAACAGACATTACACAGTGTAATGTCTATTCTAGTACTACCATGTATTATATAGACATCAGGGGAGGCTGCAGAACTAGTGACACAAACAGCTTCCCCCAGTGTAATGTCTATTCTAATGGTAACATGTATTATACAGACATCAGGTAGACCGCAGCACTAGTGACACAGATAGCTTCCCCAAGTGTAATGTCTATTCTAATGGTAACATGTTTTATACAGAATATTAGGGGAGACTGCAGAACTAGTGACACAAACAGCTTCCCCCAGTGTAATGTCTATTCTAATGGTAACATGTATTATATAGACATCAGGTAGACCGCAGCACTAGTGACACAGATAGCTTCCCCAAGTGTAATGTCTATTCTAATATGTATTATATAGACATCAGAGTCTCAGTATTGCCAGCTATATGTTACTTAAGCTTGAGCAGCCCTGCAGTTCCTGACACAGCCATTTTACCTATATACATTTTTTACTTAGTAAAGTTATATTACAAAAATTTATAACCTTATTAAATAAATCTTTTTAACCCGCTGAAATCTATAGACATAACACCTCTCACAGTGGTCTTGGTGCATCCGGCGCCCACAGATCTGGTCATATGCCTCATAATATAAACTACGGATAAGCAAGCCTCATAACCTGTTCGTAAATAATTATCATCTCCCGGCTGGTCCACAAGACACCGCGGTGCCTGGACCCGGTTCCCACCTCTACAGAACAGGAGTGCGGAGCGGCATATGGCCCCACTGTGCACTTCTGCCGGTCCCCACCATTCCAAAGCCCAGATCCGTGCCAGTTTTCTCTTCCAAAGCCTAATTTTTAATACCGCTCTCCGTGGCGTCTCTTAGAAAGGGAAATATCAAATCAGCCTCATTAATGCGGCCATTCTAGCGTGATCCAGCGCATTGTATTCGCCAGTTTCATTAATTAAGCAAATGCCAGCCTCATTTGCATATGCAAATGAGAGACGGTTCTATTACTTCTCTAAATGTGTCAAACATCGGTGTTCCTCCTAACTAAACCTCGCGGACTCGGAGGTGAAAGAGGATGGAGCAGAATAGTTTTTATGTGTCAAGTGATCCTCCGTCTTTTTTTTTTCCCAGGCTGTTTGCATTGCATGGGTGGGACAGTGGCTTATTGTCTGTCTGCTAGACACAACTTGGTCTGAATACCATTTAGTGGTATGTGAAGCAAGTCAGGTTCATTTGCATTTATTTCAGTCGCATCGGGTTTATAGGTCAGGGGAGGCAGTCTGCAGAAACTCGCCATGCCACTGCCCCCATTCTTGAGGCTGTCAACAATTCTAGTCTCCTCCGTCCGTGAATGCAGTGCACTGATGCTTATAGTCTGCCGTCGCCCCCCTGCTCGCCATCTCTTCGTGCAAACTTGTCTTTGCCCGTCGCACAAGGTGAATTGAAGGTCAAAGTCTGGTGCACGTGACAAGCAGCGTGATATACAAACTCCTCTTCCTGTTTTTTTTTTTTTTGCTATACTATTGTATTGGGTGTTTTTGTTTTTTTGTTGTTGTTTTTTTTTTTTTTTTGCTATACTATTTTATTGTTTTTTTTTGTTTTTTTTTGCTATACTATTGTATTGGGTGTTTTTGTTTTTTGTTGTTTTTTTTGCTATACTATTGTATTGGGTGTTTTTTTTTGTTTTTTTTTTGTTGCTGTTGCTGTTTTTTTTTCCGTTTTCGACAGGAACAGGAAACCTTAGGGTTAAGGCGTGAATGACGGATTGGTTGATGTTAATGGATTTCTATCCGTGAGCTGAGCTGGATTACCCTCTGTTGCACAAGGAATTTGGTACCAGCTGGGAGTAAAATGGAGGATGTGATAGCATGCCAACTCATGTCCCCCCTGGTCCCCTGCCACCTCTACCTCATCATTACAGCTGGATTCAGCGCGTAACATCCCTCCCCCAGAGAGCGTTGCCTGCTTTGTGTTGTTTTCGCTAAATTCCCTGTAATAAGCCACAAAGTGCGCCGATTTACAGCACTTTCCTGCTGTAAGTATACGATTTGGGGCCATATCCTGTACTATTGTTAGACACGTATAAATGTGAATTATTTATCACAGAATTGTCTGATATGCCATTGTTCTTCTCCCAGGATAGATGATAAATCTGCTGCCTGCTACCCTAAAAGAGTCGGGTGCCTTGTTGGTACGGTGTGCCAGTTTTTTTTTTTTTAGAAAGATCTGATACTTAAAGGGGTTATCCAGCGCTACAAAAACATGGCTACTTTTCCCCCCTCTCTTGTCTCCAGTTCAGGCGTGGTTTGCAATTAAGCTCCATTTACTTCAATGGAACTGAGTTTGAAACCCCCACCCAATCTGGAGACAAGAGAGGGGGAAGAGTGGCCATGTTTTTGTAGTACTGGATAATCCCTTTTACCTTCCTGTGCATTAAAAAACTAACAATTGGTATACTCACCTTCCCCATTCCCCTGCCGCTGTCAGGTCTTCCAGTCCTCTTTTCCTTATTTCAGATGATGTTTTAATCCCCATTCAGCCATCATTGCAAGGAGGGAGAATAGGACTGCAGGAGATCGGACATTGATGGGGTAGTGGGGTAGGTGAGTATGACTGCTTTTACTTTTTAATGCATGGGTAGGAATGGAGTTAAAGTGGAGTTCCCACCCCATCCACACAGGATAGCACATAACTAAGAGATCTCAAGAGTCCAATCGCTGGGGCCTCCCACAACCTCAAAAAGACTCAAAATCACGCATGTGCGTGACTGCTATATTCATTCTTAATGGAGCCTCCGAAGATAGCTAGGAGCTAGGAGTATGAATGTTTTGGATTTTCTGGTTGAACAATGGACACAGTGAGATTATGAGGACTTACACGCTTGATTATGGGGGTTCCTGGTTGTGGGACCCTCATCTCTTGGTTTGGAGACTTCTGGTGTGAAAAAGGGTTGTGCAAAGTCATAAGAAATAGTAAAGGATACAAACCTGCCATTCCGAGGCTGCCAGAGAGTCATTTGATAAGCGATTTTTAGTTTCTAACTTGATGTACAGGAAATCTGTGCTGTCTGCCATCTGTAGTATGCAGAAAACTCGCAAGCTCCCTCTAGTGGTGACAGTAGACTGTCAGAATATTATCATTGAACTACAACAAATTTGAAGCTCAGGTTGAGAAACTTGAAACACTAATCACAATGGGGATAGATATGAAATTCATTGGCTCTAAATTTTTGAGCTGTCCCGATAAAAATTAAAAAGTGGATAGTCACAATTTGATTTGTAGCCACCTGTGCCAGGTCTATTCCCAGCTCAGTCCAGATTCATCATTGCTGCATGAATGAATGGAAGTGACAAGTGATCTGACCTCCATTTTGCATGGTTGTCACTTATTAAGTCTGCCAGGCCTGTAGCGGGGAGGGCTCTAGAGCTGCAGTTTCCTACCATTCACAGTTTCTACATAGCACTATGTACTATGATTGTATATGGTGGCACATATAAAGTGGATTTGCCATTAATATGTATATATCTGCTCTGGGTTCTTATATTTTAGATCTCCCAGCTTCTGTCTCCCCTTTGTGCAGCCATCGCAGTATATAGAGTTCATTGAACCCCTGGCCGATCGCACAGGAAGTGCATCCAAGTGTTCAGTATGAATGTTTTCTCAGATAATGGACGCAGAATGCCCTGCTGCTTTGCATATATGTCTGCTGAATGTTCCCTCTGAGTGATCGCGCAGATTGCCAAAGTCTTTCTCATGGTATGGGAGCGATCTTGCATGCAGACCACGTCGGGATGCGCTTACGAGTCTTGTGCCATATATAGCGGGCGCCAGGAGCCGCACACACCTTACAATGTATTGTTATAGAATTTACCCGGATGTTATATATGTGCCGTTTTTAACCTTCCTGAAAGTGAATGGATAACACAACGGAGCCTGGCGATGGGGAATGTCCTGGTATAAACCAATATGGAAATTGGGTATACGGATGCACAATGCCACCCAACATCATATATAATATGGAAATCTATCTCCTATCTATCTATCTATCTATCTATCTATCTATCTATCTATCTATCTATCTTTTATCTATCTATCTTCTATCTATCTATCATCTATATATCCATCTCCTATGTATCGATCTGTCTTTGTATCTTTCAATCTATTGATCCATCCATCCCCCCCCCTCTCTCTTTCTCTCTATCTCCTATCTATCTCCTATCAATCTATCTATCTATCTATCTATCTATCTATCTATCTATCTATCTATCTATCTATCTCCTATCTATCTCATCTATCTATCTATCTATCTATCTATCTATCTATCTATCTATCTATCTATCTATCTATCTCCTATCTATTATCTATCTCCTATCTATCTCTCTATCTATCTATCTATCTATCTATCTATCTATCTATCTATCTCCTATCTATCTATCTATCCATCTCCTATCTATCTATCTATCTATCTATCTATCTATCTATCTATCTATCTATCTTTCACTCTATTCATCTCTCTCTCTCTCTCATTACCCAGTTTCTGTTCAGTCCCATCCCCGACAGTCACCACCTTTACAGCGTGTTATGGGTTAATCTGGGGCCTACTGTCATTCTCAGGCCTTGTGCAGAGTTGTCACTAGCAGCCTGTGTATTCTGCAAAATGAGCACTAATTTGAGAGGATCATTTGGAAGTCAGAGTCATGCCCTGAATTTCAATGTATAAACATGGAGAGCAGTGCCAACCTGGCACCGCTCCACGTATTCAAGAGTAAACATGAGTCTCCCGGGCGGCTTCAGATGGAGGCATCAATACGAAATCTAGTCAACGTCTGACTGGCTGACAGCGGCGGCGGCAGCATCATCCCCCACCGGTGCTGCCTCTTAAAGCTGCACAGACACCGCGCGCGGCTTAACTCTTACACCCCTGAGATGGGCAACAAATTACCACAGAAATTAAAACAAATACATGAATAATTGTGCGGATCTGTAAATATAACAAGCGCAGAATATTCACAAAGAGCCTGGAAAGTATGGCACCGTGCCCTCGCTCTGCCATGCCATCTATCTCACTGAGAGCCCTTCGGTTACCTAGGGACTGACATGCCAGCGTTGCCATGGCAACCCTGGCTGGACCTGAGCAGTCCCACTGACAAATGCCATACATATGGCACGGTTAACTACGTGATCGTACCGAATAATGAAGCTCATCTAGTCAGAAATATTACCGAAAATGTTCCTGTTTTTTCTCATAGCCACCATAGCATAAGCCTGGTGTGTGTGTCCTGTGAGGGTCTCCTATTATACGGTAAAAGCATTGAATTACTAGGCCGGAAAACCTCCTTTAAAGCAGTAGTAGTATCTACTTGGTACTTCACCTCCAAAATTGCGCCTTAAAGGGAATCAGTCCCTTTAAGGCGCAAAAAGGGGAGGGGCTGAGTGAGGACTGAATACTGTAAGGGTACTATTACACGGAACGATAATCGGCCGAATCGGCCCGATTCAGCCAATTATCGCTCTGTGTAATAAAGACAACGATCAGCCGATGATCGTTGTCATCAGCTGATCGTTGACATAGGTTAGAACCTATAATTGTCGGGCGCCGATCGCGCACCGCTACGTGTAATAGCGGTACGCGGCCGGCGACTGACGATATACATTACCCATCCACGCTCCAGGGCTCCTCTTGCGGTCCGCTTCTCGGCCTGTGATTGGCTGAGAGACCTGTCAGCTCAGACAGGCTGCTCTGAAGCTAGAGCGCACAGGACCCGGGGAGAAGCGGATTGCAGGAGCAGCCCTGGAGCGTGGATAGGTAAAGTATATCGTTTAAGCAAGGGCTGCAAGGACATCGGTAACAATGTCCATGCAGCCCTTGTTAAATGATTATTGGGCCGTGTAATAGGCCCAGTAAACGAGCGCCGATCTAGTAGGTCGGCGCTCATTTACAGGTATTATCGGGCCCCATCGACCCATGTAATACCACCCTAAGGGTAGTATTTCAAGGGCCGGTGGGGGCCCGATAATAACTGTAAACTGGGCCTATTACACGGCCCGATAATCATTTAACAAGGGCTGCAGGGACATCGTTACGGATGTCCTTGCAGCCCTTGTTTAAACTGTATGCAAAGAAGAATACATTACCTGTCCAGGCTGCAGGACTCCCCTTGCGTTCCACTTTTCCCTGGGTCCCGCCCGCTTCAGCTTCAGAGCGGCCTGTCTCAGCTCGGCCTGTCTTGGGGAATAGGCCCAATTCGGCCGATTATCGTTCCGTGTAATAGAGAGAAAGCCAGGGTTCCAGTGCAGCCGAGTCATAAGACACTAGTCAGGCTGCCAGTTGTGAACCAGCGTCCGAGTGAGTTGCAGACTCCAAGAGCCGCCAGTACTGGAAGTCATTGGAATTTTGCCCAAGTGTACCCCACTGTCTAGACAGATCTGGACAGAGCACCCCCAGATATAAGGAGACACAGGAGACCATCAGTAAAGCTTTGTCCCACTGGTCCTGGTGCACTTCAACAGTGAGAAAGAGAACTCCTACATTGCAGAGACTGAGATCCCTCCCCTCCCCCAAACTAAAGACTGTTGTCGATATGTTTAGAGACTGTCCTCGCTTGCCTAGACTTTAAAATATTGTAGTTGTTTCTTTTGGACAGACTTCTTCAGTAATTCTTCTCGATATGATATGAATAATGTATTTGTCGCCTACACCCTGCGCCTCTTACACCATCACCCTCAGCCAATAAAGTTAGAGGACAGACAAGTAATTACACAACTGTCCCCTGACACCCATTTCCCAGTCAATCCTTTACATATATATATGTATATATATATATATATATATAATTTAGGCAGAGCAAGGCGAGTGCCTGACCGTTTACATCCCAGCACCTGCTGTGTTTCTCCAAAAATAAGACCTACCTTGAAAATAAGACCTAACTTCATTTTGCAGGCTTTTTGGAGTAGGCTTGAAATATAAGCCCAAGATAAAGTCAGCTGACCAGATCCCTGAGCATCAGCCAATCAGTACCAGACTTGTTATGCTCCGCCCCCCACCTGCTCAACACAACATTATTTACATAACAGTACGGAGGAAGAACTACAGAGGCAGGAGTGGTAAGAAGATAAACAGTAGGGACATTGAATATCGGGGAAGAACTAAAGAGGGGGAGGGAGATATACAGTATGGGAGCCTAATTGCAGAGGGTGGGGAGGTATACAGTATGGGGAACTAACTACAGAGGGGGAGTGAGGTATACAGCATGGGGAAGCAACTACAGAGGGGGAGGGAGGTATACAGTATGGGGGACTAACTACAGAGGGGGAGGGAGGTATACAGTATGGGGGACTAAATACAGAGGGGGAGAGGGAGGTATACCGTATGGGGGACTAACTACAGAGGGGGAGGGAGGTATACAGTATGGGGGACTAACTACAGAGGGGGAGAGAGGTATACAGCATGGGGAAGCAACTACAGAGGGGGAGGGAGGTATACAGTATGGGGGACTAACTACAGAGGGGGAGGGAGGTATACAGTATGGGGGACTAAATAAAGAGGGGGAGAGGGAGGTATACAGTATGGGGGACTAAATACAGAGGGGGAGGGGGAGGTATACAGTATGGGGGACTATCTACAGAGGGGGAGAGGGAGGTATACAGTATGAGGACTAACTACAGAGGGGGAGTAGAAGGTATACAGTATGGGGACTAACTACAGAGAGGAAGGAGGAGGTATACAGTATGGGGGACTAAATACAGAGGGGGAGAGGGAGGTATACAGTATGGGGGACTAAATACAGAGGGGGAGGAGGAGGTATACAGTATGGGGGACTAAATACAGAGGGGGAGGAGGAGGTATACAGTATGGGGGAATATCTACAGAGGGGGAGAGGGAGGTATACAGTATCGGGACTAACTACAGAGGGGGAGGAGGAGGTATACAGTATGGGGGACTAACTACAGAGGGGGAGAGGGAGGTATACAGTATGGGGACTAACTACAGAGGGAAAGGGGGGTATACAGTATGGGGGACTAACTACAAAGGGGGAGGTATACAGTATGGGGGAACAACTACAGAGGGGAGTGAGGTATACAGTATGAGGGGCCTTATTGCAGAGAAGGGGGAGGTATACAGTATGGGGGACTAACTACAGAGGGGGAGGGAGGTATACAGTATGGGGTGCCTTACTGCAGAGGGTGTGTATATAGTATGAAGGAATAACTACAGAGGGGGGAGAGGGAGGTATACAGTAATAGGGGCCCTCACTGCAGAGGGGGAGTGAGGTATACAGTATGAGGGGCCTTATTGCAAAGGAGGGGGAGGTATACAGTATGGGGGACTAACTACAGAGGGGGAGGGAGGTATACAGTATGGGGGACTAACTACAGAAGGGGAGTATATAGTATGAAGGAATAACTACAGAGGGGGAGAGAGGGAGGTATACAGTAATAGGGGCTCTCACTGCAGAGGGGGAGGGAGGTATACAGTAAGAGGACTATTTGCAGAAGGGGAATGTATACAGTATAGGGGACTAACTATAGAGGGGCAGGAAGGAGGTATACAGTATGGGGGAAGAACTACAGAGGGGCGGGTTAGGTATACAGTAAGGGGACTACCTGCAGAGGGGGATGTATACAGTATAGGGACTACCTGCAGAAGGGGAGGGAGGGCGGTATATAGTACGGAGGTGCGGCTTTCAGAAGAGAGGGGATGTACACACATACAGTATGGGGGAACAACTACAAAGGGGGGTATGTATACATTACCTGAAGAGGGGGAAAAAAATATACAGTATGGGGACTACCTGCGACGGAGGTATACAGTACGGGGGTACAACCACAGAGGGGGGAGGTATACAGTATGGGGGAACAACTACAGAGGGGGGAGGGAGGTATACAGTATGGGGAAACAACTACAGAGGGGGAGGGAGGTATACAGCATGGGGAAGCAACTACAGAGGGGGAGGGAGGTATACAGCATGGGGAAGCAACTACAGAGGGGGGAGGGAGGTATACAGTACGGGGGTACAACCACAGAGGGGGGAGGTATACAGTATGGGGGAACAACTACAGAGGGGGGAGGGAGGTATACAGTATGGGGGAACAACTACAGAGGGGGAGGGAGGTATACAGTATGGGGGACCTAACTACAGAGGGGGAGGGAGGTATACAGTATATACGTGAGGCTATATACATAGGGCTGTATACGTGAGGCTATATACATGAGGCCTGTACAGGGATCATTCCTATAACAGCGACGCTCCAGCTCATTACACTCGGGGTGTCTAGAAATATATTAAAAATGTGATTTATTTGAGCTTTGAGTGGCCATGTTAGTGGCGTCTCTGTGCAGCCTCAGCTGGCGTGGAGGGGCATAATGCCTTTTATGAGGCGGGCATCCTTCCAGGTTCACTTAATACTCTAGAGCCATTCTGAATAGAGAGTGCTGAGGAAAATGGCAGAGAGGTGGAGGAGGCTTGTGTCACCTAGAGCGAGGCTGACATCCATCTTCGTGTCATGACATGAAGAAAACAACGCGGCTCTATGGCGGCTATGAATTATAAATTATAATATGGTGTCGATTGTGTTATAGCGATGCCCAATTGCATCATGTTTATGATCCTCCCGAACTGGGAGAGATGCCACGATTGTACAAAGCCGGCAGTGTGCATACATACCCGGTGTGGAAATGCCAGGTTCCTGCAGGACAAATAGGCTGGGTGGGTAATCCGCACACGTGACTTACAGCATGACCTATTTTTAAAAATTTAAAGGGGTACTTTAGTGGGAAAAAAATTCTTTCAAATCAACCAGCGTCAGAAAGTGTTATGGATTTTTAATATACTCCTATTAGAAAATCTCCAGTCTTCCAGTAGTTATCAGCTGCTGTACGTCATGCAGGAAGTGGTGTATTCTTTCCAGTCTGACACAGTGCTCTCTGCTGCCACCTCTGTCCATGTCAGGAAACAAATCCCTATAGAAAACCTCTCCTGCTCTGGACAGTTCCTGACATGGAGAGAGGTGGCAGCAGAGAGCACTGTGTCAGGCTGGAAAGGATACCCCACTTCCTGCACGACATACAGCAGCTGATAAGTACAGGAAGACTTGGGTTTTTTAAAGTAGTACTCCAGCGAAAATCTTTTTCTTTCAAATTAATTGGTGTTAGAAAGGTATACAGAGTTGTAATTTACTTCTATTAAAAAAAAATCTCCTGTCTTCTAGTACTTTTCAGCTGCTGTATGTCCTGCAGGAAGTGGTGTATTCTTTCCAGTCTGACACAGTGCTCTCTGCTGCCACCTCTGTCCATGTCAGGAACTGTCCAGAACAGTAGCAAATCCCCATAGAAAACCTCTCCTGCTCTGGACAGTTCCTGACATGGACAGAGGTGGCAGCAGAGAGCAGTGTGTCAGACTGGAAAGGATACCCCACTTCCTGCAGGACATACAGCAGCTGATAAGTACTGGAAGACTGGAGATTTTTAAAAGGAAGTGAATTACAAATCTATATACCTTTCTGAGTACCCCTTTAATAGAAGTAAATTACAATTCTCTGGGTTTTTTTTTTTGCTGGAGTTCCCCTTTAAAGGAGTATTCCGACTTTAGAAAGGTATGGCATATGCACATAGAAGTGAATGTGTAAGGTGACCTCATCAGGAGGGATAGGAGTCAGGAAACCCCAGAGGTAGGACCCACACTTATTACGAACTCCTGCCATAACTTCTGGTATACTCCTTCAAAAGGAAACCTGTGATGTCATCCATGTGATGTCAGCATGTTATACAGTTAAGAAGGTTGACATATAGTTCTGTGGGAAAAGATTCAGTTTAGCTTTTCATTAGATTAATTTTACTTAATGCTTTGTCTATGCTTAGGAGTCCAGTGGGCGGGCTTACTCAGTGATTGACAGCTGTCGTTGCATCCACAACCTTAATAAATAAATGGGTGTCAGCTGTATATTAGATAGAAAAGTCCATTTAAAGGGGTTATTCATGACTGGGGAAAAAAAGCTCCACCCCTGTCCCCAGGTTTTGTGTGTATTACAATTCATCTCCATTCACTTTAATAGAATTAAGCTGCAAAATCCCCACACCCAAACTGAGGACAAGGGTAGTGCTGTTCCTGGAAGAAAGCAGACATGTTTTTATAAGCCTTTTCTGTGGTGCCCTATGCTGATACATATAAAAACAGGGACACCTATCGGAGACAGGAGTCCCTGCTCCTGTACACTAAGTAGGAGGCATACACTGTGTGCCCTGTTGCTCAGTTAACATTCTCCATCCCCAACTAAATTATTGAGTAATCGTTGATGCATACATCAAACACTCACCATTTGAATGTTAACAATATATGCCTCACCACATAGCGTTCAGGAACAGGGACTTCTGCCTTTGACAGGTGTCCCTGCTTCTACAGTTAACTCAAAAAACAACGCCTCTAAAGAATACTATTAAGAAAGAAAAAGAATGCTATGGTCTCAGTATTCATTACGGCTGTTGCTAGTAGAGTAAGCGGGCATATCGGTGCACCGAGGGGTAATTGGCGGCCATTGGTGTACCATATGATATACAACCAAGGATCAAGGGTCGATCTATCCAACTGTGACCTACTCAGATGAAGGCTACTATTGCTATGTGATCTATCGATGTGGAGTTGTGTTACATTGTCATGGCGCCACATACTATTTGTTTTGTCCCTTTTGGTTTTTGGGTGTTTTTAGGTGCCGGTCCCATCCAGTGTTTTGGTATCTATGGCAAACAATGGATCCGCACGTGCTTCATTACTTGTGCAGAATCCTCCGGAGCTTTCAGATGTTGTTTTAGCTGCATCATCCTCAGAAGACCGGCGCGATGGCTCTGCATCCCTTCCACGTCAGGCCTCCGACTTTCCTTACAGAGTTCAGCTCTGGAAAATAAGCGAGGACATAATTTAGGGTTTGTGTACTCAAGGTCGCCTGAAAGGTCATCGCCGTGTTGTGTTAGAATCACATCCAATATTCGACTTCCTCTCGGATTAGTACTTGGTCGGTATTTCGCCCGGACTGTGTTTGTTTTTTTGTGTAGTTTATCTGTTTGGGCGCAGCATCACATACGCACAGACGTAGGGCGCTGCTGCTCCGCTTCATGGGAATCGGAGGAAAACAACATCTGAACATGGTCTTCAAAAAGTGCATTCATCCTGTCCATCATTCATGTAAGTAACCGAGCCAATAACATGTATATAATGCAGAGTGTAAGGGTCCTATTCCACGGGCCCCATCAACGATGTAAACGAGCGCCCATCTGCTAGACCGGGGCTCGTTTACTGGGCCTATTCCACGGCCCGATGATTGTTGAGCGAGGGCTGCAGGGACATCGTTACCGATGTCCTTGCAGCCCTTGCACCATACATTACCTGGCAGGACTTCTCCTTCGCTCCGTCTCCCCCCCCCCCCCCCCCCCCCCCCCCCCCCCCCGGGTCCCACGGCGCAGCATCAACTCCGGTGTGGCCAGTCTGAGCTGTCAGACCGCTCGGCCAATCACTGGCCGCGACGGTCCTGACCTGTGATTGGCTGAGTGGTCTGACAGCTCAGTCAGGCCGCTGCGGAGCTGCTGATGCTGTGCCGCGGGACCCGGGGAGGAAGACGGAGGAGAAGTCCTGCCAGGTAATGTATGGAGCTTCTCAAATCGTCGGGCGCCCACCGCACACTGCTATTCCATCGTAGCAATGCGCGGTGGGGGACCAATGATTTTAGGTTTGGCCCTAAATAAACGATCAGCCGATGACACGATAAACGTCTGATTGTTTTCTCTATTCCACTGATTATCGCTCCCGTGGAATAGGCCCCTAACTCAGGATCAGTACAGGATCAGTTATGTAATGTATGTACACAGTGACCCCACCAGCAGAATAGTGAGTGCAGCTCTGGAGTATAATACAGGATGTAACTCAGGATCAGTACAGGATCAGTAATGTAATGTATGTACACAGTGACCTCACCAGCAGAATAGTGAGTGCAGCTCTGGAGTATAATACAGGATGTAACTCAGGATCAGTAATGTAATGTATGTACACAGTGACCCCACCAGCAGAATAGTGAGCGCAGCTCTGGAGTATAATACAGGATGTAACTCAGGATCAGTAATGTAATGTATGTACACAGTGACCTCACCAGCAGAATAGTGAGTGCAGCTCTGGAGTATAATACAGGATGTAACTCAGGATCAGTACAGGATCAGTAATGTAATGTATGTACACAGTGACCCCACCAGCAGAATAGTGAGTGCAGCTCTGGAGTATAATACAGGATGTAACTCAGGATCAGTAATGTAATGTATGTACACAGTGACCTCACCAGCAGAATAGTGAGTGCAGCTCTGGAGTATAATACAGGATGTAACTCAGGATCAGTACAGGATCAGTAATGTAATGTATGTACACAGTGACCCCACCAGCAGAATAGTGAGTGCAGCTCTGGAGTATAATACAGGATATACAAGTACTGCACAGGCAGAAATGCATTAGGTTCCTCTATACCTGTGACTCATTGAGATCAGACTGAACGTTGCGGTTGACCTCATCTTTTACACCACATGACACATTCAGACTGTAGTCATTCTTCCACAGAAGTCAATGTTAATGTGTTCTAGTGCTGTTCGTACAATGACATGAATTCTGGTGAAGGACAGTTTAGAATAAAAAGGTGGTGGGTATAAAACTGAGAGAGTCTCCTTGAGTAACTCCCACCATAGTACTCGCAGGCCACGTGCGTCAGAAGCCATTGTGTAGGAAGGGAGATGTTTTCCAGATTTCTGTATAAAGTCTTTGTTCCTTTATGTTTGATCGATGGTGGAACATTCGGGTCAAGTATACTCATCTTTTTTATGTTATTCCGTGCAACAATGTTGAGAAGCTTTATATGTCCTTTGTCCTTCCTTCAAAACCATAAGATAAATGGGGTATTGGCTCTTCAGACTATGGCTGCTTTGTCTTCTGGAAACCGCAGTGGTCATCCTGGTACACCATGAAGGAAGTTTTGTGTATTTGGAATAAAGAGGGATGAGAAAGCCGCTGCCAGATAGTAGAGATGATTGAACATCGGTAAATCCTAGGTTCGATCGAACTCGAACATTCCCGAACCTTCCGCATTAGATTGCTGATGTCTTCCTGGTCCGTGTGGACGGAGGAGCGTGCCCGGGGACCGCCTGGAATTCCGGGATTCAGCCTATTACCATGGCAGAATCCCGGAATTCCAGGCGGTCCCCAGGCACGCTCCTCCTTCTGCACGGACCAGGAAGACATCAGCAATCTAATGCGGAAGGTTCGGGAACGTTGAAGTTCGATGAAACCTAGGACTTTCCGATGTTCGATCATCTCTACCAGATAGCTCTGGTGGCTGTTAATCCCCCGAGTACAAAAGGATTGGGCAGCCAGCTCTTGCTCTACCCCTCTTTCCTCTGATATCTGCCATTCAGAAGTGAGTTTGGAGATCACTATACACAGTAGACGGTTGGCTAAAACCAACACAATCAGCAGGTTTGGCTAACATTAAAAAAGTTTCCCGATATAAAACGTTATCCCGTAATCAGAAGGTTTTTAACCACCGATCACAAGATCAAAGGTAAACTGAGTGAGTTGAGCGTCAGGAATATACTCAACCACCGTTCCATTCCATTGGATTTCCAAACATACAGTAGCCAAGTTCGGGAATTGCATGTATTGTTGATCTCCGTTCTTGTGATTGGTTTGGGTTTCCGGCAATTGGACTTCCACCAATCAGTTAGTTGTCACCTGCCCTGTACATATTAATAACTTTTAATAACCCTTGTAATGTGTTGGACAGCTACACGTGTATGACTCTTGGATGGCAAGTAGTGATGAACAACGGGTTCGGCAACATTCGTTCGAACCCAATCGCTGGGCATTTGACTACCGGAAACTAGAGAAGTTGGGTGCCGCCCTAGGGCTGCCAGGAAAACATGGTTACCGCCTATGGCTGTATAAATTTTCTCCAGGACTCACTAGGATGGCATCCGACTTCTCCAGACACAAAGGGTCAAATGACCAGCGTTCGGGTTTGGACAAACGTTGCCAAACCTAAACTTTCGGCAAGTTCGCTTAGCACTGTGAGCAGGCATTAATCATGTTATATGAGGAGCGGGAGGAGGCCACGTCTCCTCCCCACCTTGCCGCATCCCCCCGAGCCCCCCCTGGCCGCACATTGGGCGAGCAGGGGATATGGCAGGCATACGCCAGAGAGAAAAGGCGAATCTGCACCTTCTCACTGGCGTACGCCTTGACCGTAACCTTTGTAAATGTCCCCCTATGTCTTAAGAGACTTAATCACCTGCACACATAAGATGGTCCTACATTTTCAGCTGCCAATCGGCTACAGTCATCTCTGCCAACCTCTCCATACATATAAATGTTTGGTACAGCCAAATGGGCAGGGAGGAGTAGACTACAACAAGACTCCTAGGCGGTGACCTATTCCTCCGAGAATAGGGTAAGATATTGAAAGTCCATCAAGCCCGACCCTCAAGTCCATCAATGTCTATCGATGGAGAGTTGGGAGTCTCCTATACACCTTATACAGTGCCATTGAGTTTGTCCGACTTTAGTATAAGATGTTTGGGCAACATTCAGCCATGTTCTTATTCTGAACAGATTGAAACACTCAGCATATATATTTCTGAGAGAACCTTAGGATTTAGCCATCGGCATGGCCTTACCGTTCTAGCACATAAAGTAGAAGTGGAACAAAATGACCTCTGTCGTCTATGTAGCCTCGACTGCAGAACAACAAGAAATGTTGTTTTCTCCATTGACTTCTCCTGGGGATGGTAAATCCCTGGTGAGAGATGAATTCAGCGTAACGCATCAGGCTTGCATTTTACGTGACATAATTCTTGAAAAATAAAGGTGAACTCCGAAAACATTGTTAATGGCTTCCTGTTCTGGTTATTTCTAATGGTATCGGAGCGTTTCTCAGCTGACAGGGCTACGCGTGTCCTGCCACACTTACCTAAGCCAATAAATTACAGCAGATTTCATCAATATTTAGTTAACACTTTTGGGGCAATGTATCACGCTCTAAATAATGTGTCTAGACGCACAGATGAACTCCCGTCTCCAGCTTGCATCTGTGTCTGATATACAAGAGCGAGTTACCTTTCCCGTCACTTATCCTTAGAGGGTTATACACTTCACCTTACAATTACTCAACGAGGTTCTCCAAGAGTTTCCAGGATTTTGTTATAATATTCAGGATGTTTTATAGATAAACTTGAAAGTATGTGCTCCTAAAAGGTTAAACTATCAGCCCTTAAAGGGAATGTGTCACTTAAATTTTCTTTTACTGATTAGAATCAGATACCGAAACTTGTTCTTTTATTCTATTTCTGTTTTCCGAGTTAAATTTTTTTATTTATTTTCCTTTTTGTACATTTGCCTGGGCTGTTTTTAACAGCATTTAGTTACATGCTTTACAGCAAGACTCATGGACATAGACAACAATAGACATATTGTGTCACCCCGAGATGACGGTAAAACATCATTCATCACACTCTGTGACCTGTGAAGAGGTCATTCCACAGGAAGCTGCTATTGTCTCCTCCACCTACTGGTGTCACATGATGCTGTAATGCTGCCCAGATCACTTTACTGCACCCTCCTCTTATCATCACAGACGCAACAGGAAGTCTCAGCTTAGTTTTAGCCCCAGTGGTGAGAATGAAAAGTCAAAGTCAACTTTTCCCCTATCCACAGGATAGGAGAAAGTAAGAGATTGCGGGGTATCGGACCTCCCTACCCCCCACCAATCTCCATATCGGGCTTTGGCTTCTGTGTTATGAATAGAGCCACGGGTACAGCTCTATATATTCCTATGGAGGTGATGGCGAGAGATGAGTACAGCGGTCTTCCATCTTGCTTGGCTCTTTCCGGAGGCTCCATAGAAATAAATAGTGCCGCAGGTCACGTGCCACATCCACAGCTATTTTCATAACACAGAAGCCAGGGGCCAATACGGAGATCAGTAGGGTTAGGGAGGTCGGAGCCCCCCGCGATCTCTTACTTTTCCCCTTCTGATATGTGGAAGAGGCAGGTGCATATCCCAATCATCGCATGGGGACAGTATCCAATAGCTGCATAATGTTGGCACCCGTCCTCTTCATGTTTGTCTTGAAGACTTACTTCTAAGGTGTAGAATTGCTGAAAGTGAGGATCAGGGAGCACTTGGTACTGGCCTGTGATCACCATGAGTAACCCCTACAATACAGTCTCTTGGCAGCCATTTTATCAGTAATATCCAAACTAATACACTTGGTAGTACAAACAGAGCGGCTCCCGTTGTGACTTCCTTACCGGCCCCAGCATTGGAGTTGCCGGGTCTGATGCCAAAGGCATCGAAAGCTGTCCAGAAAAAAACGCCCAATAGGGCATACCACAGGCAGCTCTATACCATCATACAGAATTTTAACATCATCATTATTATTATTATTATTTAAAAAGCAAAAATTTCCTAATAGAATAAAAAAAAAAAACTGAAATTTTAATTAACAAAATTTATTAAATTAGGAATTTTTAATTAAAAGTCAGTAAACAGTTAAAGAAAATATTTAATATCCACATGTTCCTAACAAACCCTTTTAATAAATTAATATTCGATTATGGTAATCGGTATAAACAAAATTAGTTTTTTCAAATTTAAATTTTTTTTTTTAAATTTTAACTTAATGTCATTAAACAGTTTGAAAGTACATTTGATATCCACATGTTCCCAATAAACCTTTAAATAATATTCAATTATGTTAATTGGTATTAAAAATTCATTTGTTTTTTTGTTTGTTTATTTTTTCAAAAACTTTTTAAAAATTTTCAAATATTTAACACCAATCTTAAAATTATAACAAAAAAAAAAAAATCTTAAATCCAAAAAAGTCTCAGCACCACCAGACAACCAAGTGTGGGTGCAGAAATAAAAAAAATCTTAAACATATCCTCCTCCCAAAAAAAAAAAAAAAAAAAAAAGGCCTCACATTGTATAATTAACTTAAAAAATAGAGAAAATATAAGGGAGGCAATACCGAAAACATTTCAGTGGTTCTTAAGGGGTTAATGTTCCCGTCGTTGAGTATTTGTTTTCCTTCATTTGCATATCATCAAAGAGTTAACGCAAGCAGGCGACTAAAAACTACATTTACCCAGCCGGCCCATTGTGGTGATACAGTGATACAGTCAGACACCACCCCGCAGAATCTCCACAGCTGCGTGTTGCTTGGACACACCAAGTGTTTGAAGCCGTTCCAAAAAAAGACGTCTGATGACCTTTAGGGAGAAAAAAAAAATTGCAGTAACAAGGAGATCCTGTGCTCAGCATTGGGGTCGGTGCATTTCACACTGCTGGGTTTTACGATATTGTTGCAAGTCTCTGGGTATGACGTGTTACCCCTCATACTTCAGAGATCCCTCGAAGGAGTCATATGTAGTAGATCAACAACATAAATGAAGGTTTCAGTCCAAATGTTTTGCTTCCTGTGTAATTAGCACATGAGATGTGGGGTTGGCTGGCAGGCTTTGCGGCGGGCCTTGTGGTGAGAGGGTTTGGGTTATAAACCTCAGAATTTACGAAATCTTGGGTACGTGTTGATTGTTATGTTTTTATGTACGTTTTTTTTCTTTGTGAAAGGATTTTTTTTTTAGAGGGCAAAATATAAAGTAAAAAAGTTAAAAACAAAAACATTATCCATCAATCAGCCATAACCTTTGTCTGGCAATACAATATTTTTCATACTTTTGAAGTGTGATCTGACTGATTTCAAAAATCGGGAAAAAAAATAGGGTCACTCACCTTATTGATCCCCCGCTGCTGCTGTTCTGATGTTTTTCTAGTCCTCACCGATCTCCACTTCCTGGTTCTGTCTTTAGCACATGAGAAATGGCAGATAAGCCAATTGCTTGTTGTGACGGTGACCCGCCTAAAGCCCCTATTATACGTGGCGACTAGGAGGAGCAAATAAGTGCTGTCAGCGATCGCTTGCTCCTCATTCTCTGTACTCACCTGCCCGAGCAGGTGAGTACAAGGGGTGCCACGGGGGGCTGCCCGGGTGATTGCTAGATCGTCTGGGCAGCCCATAGAGGATAGTGGTGGTCTGCTGCTGCCGCTCCTATTCCACGGTGTGACGGCAGCAGATCGCTGCTATCATTGTCGTTTGTCTTTCAACATATTGAAAGACAAACAACAGCAACGGTCAGCCGACATTGTTCATGTCGGCTGATCGTTGCCTACTATTATACAGGACGTTATCGGCTGTAAAAGCCAACATTGGCCGAATACGCCCAATGATTGTTCTGTGTAATAGGGCCTTTAGTCACCGATTGACCGAGTGGGTATTTGCTTGTATCAAAACAGGACAAGGATATGGAGATCAAAAAGGGACCGGTAAGTGTCAGAACAGCAGCAGTTAAGTAGAGAAGTGATTTACTGTTTTTTTTTTAGTTAAAAGGGTATGCCAATTGGATTAGTTAGTGTGGCAAGGGCTGCACAGGCATCATTAGCAGTGACCATGCCGCCCCCTGGCTTTATATAGAAAATAATAAAGTTATACTTACCTGTCCAGGCTGCCCCCGATGTCCTGCTGCCTTTTCCCAACTCACCCCACTCATTAGCGATGTCCGTGTAGCCCTTGACCTAAACTGTTATATATTACCTATCCACCCTCCTGGTCTTCTCCTGCCCTCTGCTTTCACTCCTAGCGCCACGGCTGTAATGTCAGGCCGCTCAGCCAATCACTGTCCGGGAGTGAAAGCAGAGGACAGAAGATGACGGAAACGGGGAGAGGTAATGTATACATGCATTGCTATTACACGTTACGATGCACGGTCAGAAGCCGATAATTTTAGGTCCGGACCTAAAGACACGATCAGCCGATGATCGTTGTCATCGGCTGATCTATGTCTCTAATAAACAGAGCGACAATCGGCTGAATAGGCCTGAGGATCTGAGCGTGAAGTTGTGATGTCAAAAAGACAGGTGAGAGCCTCTTTAGAAGTGGTACGCAGTGGTTAGTACCTACCTAAAAGTAGTTCATTGAAGGACAACTGGTAACCAGGGACACCATTATGGATCATTGATGCATATAGGGGGAGATTTATCAAACATGGTGTAAAGTGAAACTGACTCAGTTGCCCCTAGCAACCAATCAGATTCCACCTTTCATTTTCCAAAGAGTCTGTGAGGAATGAAAGGTGGAATCTGATTGGTTGCTAGGGGCAACTGAGCCAGTTTCACTTTACACCATGTTTGATAAATCTCCCCCCATAGAGGGTAAAATGATGAACAAATTGCTGAAAAAGTCATCGATCACAATTTGGCTCTTGACAAAGTCACCCAGATCCTTAGGCTTGGTCGTTTTTCTCCATGGAGTGTTCACCTGCTGCCTGATATATCCCACCAAGATAACCCATGTTCTTCTCTTCACCTATCAATGATTTTAGCGCTACGTCTGCTCGTTGTATATGGTCTACCGTACATCCGTAATAATTGGAAGACATGGCATTTTGGGCTAAACACACAACTCATAATATTCTCTCAAATAAAGTTATAAAGCTAGTGACATGTTCGGAGGCAGGTGGCTACGGGAGGCCCTGCTTGGCGTGAGATGGGTTAACGGGGCTGACGGCGAGGCCGGTGGCATTTCACACAGGCTGTGTCAGCCGGCACTCAGCATGGCTTCTTTTTCCTGATGTGTGTGAAATTATGAGTACAAAGACTCCTCCTTATCGGTGCAAGAACTAAATAAACACAGAAAGCCCTTTGTTTCCTTGACGACTCGCTCGTGACTGTTTTGACTAACGCCCTCCATTTTGTTTATGCTTTTTAAAGGGTTTCGCCATAATGATAATTGAGACGGTAAAAAGAAAAGGAAAAAAAGAGGAGGAAAAGAAAGCCTCAGTCTTTTCACGATGTCCCGACGCACGTTCTTGTAGACTCTTCTGTCACTATTCCTTGGCTTGGCTTTGCGTGTGGGCAGAATGGTGGGAGAGAAGCACTTCTGTTGTATGAGGCGCTCATTGTATCATTGTCAACTTGCTGCATTTATCTGGGTTATGGTTGGAGTTAGAGAGGCCAATAGTCACATCATGTATGGTCTGCGACGGCCAGGTACTATTATGCCACCTGGAAAGAAAATACCTTCAAGTCAGCATTACTCTACAGGTTCAGGTACCATCCATGGCGTCATGTGTGCCGTGATCCTTGCCGTAAAAAAATAGAACAGGTCATAGTCCGGATGGCGGCATGGATGCCCTCCCGACTTCCATCTCCCCCGCTCCTGTCACCGGCTCCCGGCTGCCATCTCCCCACTACTGTCACCGGCTCCCAGCTGCCATCTCCCCCGCTCTTGTCACCGGCTCCCCCACTCCTGCCACCCGCTCCCGTCTCCCCCGCTCCTGTCACCGGCTCCCACGCTACCAGCTGCCATCTCCCCCGCTCCTGTCACCGGCTCCCAGCTGCCATCTTCCCCACTACTGTCACCGGCTCCCCCACTCCTGTCACCCGCTCCCGGCTGCCTTCTCCCCCGCTCCTGTCACCCGCTCCCGTCTCCCCCGCTCCTGTCACCGGCTCCCCCGCTCCTGTCACCCGCTCTCGTCTCCCCCACTACTGTCACCGGCTGCCCCGCTACCAGCTGCCATCTCCCCCATTCCTGTCACCCACTCCCGGCTACCATCTCGCCCACTCCTGTCACCTACCCCGGCTCCCAACTCTCCCACCCCTGTCACCGGCTACCATCTCCCCCACCCCTGTCACCGGCTGCCAACTCCCCCGCTCCTGTCAGCCCTCCTGACTCCCATGTCCTCCGCTCCTGTCACTAGCTCTCAGCTGCCATCTCCCCCGCTCCTGTTACACACTTCCGACTCCTATCTCCCCCACTCCTGACTGCCACCTCCCCCGCCCCTGTCACTGTCTCCCGTCTCCCCCGTCTTCGGTCAATGTCTCCCCCGCTCCCTGCTGCCATCTCCCCCTCTCCTGTCACCCACTCCCGGCTACCATCTCGCCCGCTCCTGTCACCCACCCCTGGCTCCTATCTTTCCCACCCCTGTAACCGACTCCCGGCTGCCATCTGCCCCACTCCTGTCAGCCCTCCTGACTCCCATGTCCCCCGCTCCCATCACCGGCTCCCAGCTGCCATTTTCCCCCACTCCTGTCACCCACTTTCGACTCCCATCTCCCCCACTCCCGGCTGCCATCTCCCCCGACCCTGTCACCGACTCCCATCTCCCCCACCCGCCACAGGCTCCCAGGCTCCCATCTCCCCCGCTCCTGTCACCCACTCCCGACTCCCATCACCCCCGCTCCTGTCACCCACTCCCGACTCCCATCACCCCCGCTCCTGTCACCCACTCCCGACTCTCGTCACCCCCGCTCCTGTCACCCACTCCCGACTCCCATCTCCCCCGCTCCCAACCCAGCTCATCCAAACGGATGCAATCTACAGACGTTCAGTGTCTTTCGCGAAGTGGACAAAATCACTGGACATGTGAATGAAGCCTTAGCCTTTCCATCTCCTTTTCTAGCGTACTCCAGGTCAGTATGGACAGGAAGCCAAAGTCATGTTTCTCCTTTCAGAGCATTATGGGAATGTTTTTGAGAAGTTTTATACAAACATGTGAAGAAGGTTTGTCCCTGATATATAACGATAGTATAAAAGAGTTGTTCTTGCCACGTGCCATTCTGATGGATCACAATAGGTTCAATAACGGAAGCAAAATGGATTTATTTCATTCTAACCACTAAAAAAATTATTCAAACAAAAATCCCGGGGACGCGATTCAATAGCGTAAAGATTAGTACAGAGTCACTCACCCACCTCACGCATTTTTAAGAGAAGGGATGATTGTCGGATGCCTCGGCCTGTTTTTATCTTGGTATACGGTGGCATCAAGGCTACATTTTCCGTCTTCTTTTATCCCGCTAGAATAGTCTTTGTCATCCAACCTTCATTCATCCGACCAGAAGACAAAGGGAAATATGCTAAAGTGTATGTGCTAAGAGTCCAGATGATTGAGACAAAGGTAGAAAACAGCAGAAAGGTGTTATGCCCATTATATTATGCGGTAGTTTTTGTATTTTTTATACAAGTATTATGTTTACGGAAAAAACAAAGTTTTCTTTTTAGCCATGGTTGAGGGAGAAGACACCATAATAGCTCTTGTGGAGAGCGGTTACAAAGAGTGTCTCTCGTTCTGGAGGACTTGTCCTGTCCTGCATTACACAGACAACTAATGGTGCGTTTACACGGAGCGATTATCGTTCAAATTTTCGCGATAACGATTGCATTTGAGCGATAATCGTCTTGTGTAATCACAGCGAACGATCAAGCGACGAGCGAGAAATCGTTCATTTTGATCTTTCAACATGTTATCAAATCGTCGTTGGTCGTTCGCTAAAAATTCGCAGATCGCTTTGTGTAAACAGTCTTTCTAAGATTCACCCTATGTGTGAGATGGGCTTAAGCGATCTTAAAAAACGATTTTTCAAACGCTTTTTCTAACGATTTATTCGTCTAAAAGCTGATCGTTATAAAAACCAAATCGTTGCTTCAAAATCGTTAAACGATCGATTGGGCGAATTATCGCTCCGTGTAAACGCAGCATTAGTTTAACCGATTTAAAGGAGAACTCCAGCTATTTTTTTTTTCTTTGAAATCAACTGGTGTCAGAAAGTAATATAGATTTGTAACTTACTTCTATTTAAAATTTTCAAGTCTTCCAGTACTTATCAGCTGTTGTATGTCCAGCAGGAAGTGGTGTTTTCTTTCCAGTCTGACACAGCGCTCTCTGCTGCCACCTCTGTCCATGTCAGGAAATGTCCAGAGGAGGAGCAAATCCCCATAGAAAACGTCTCCAGCTCTGGACAGTTCCTGACATGGACAAAGGTGGCAGCAGAGAGCACTGTGTCAGACTGGAAAAAATACACCACTTCCTGCAGGACATCCAGCAGCTGATAAGTACTGGAAGACTAGAGATTTTTTAAAAGAAGTAAATTACAAATCTTTATAACTTTCTTATATCAGTCAGGAGTCAGGTCAGCAAGTTCAGAAAAGTTACCTCCTCTATTCTCGCTTTCATTTTCTTGCTGTAACAAATTTGGTCCATTCACCTGCAGATTGATAGAATAAAAAAATTGAATTAATAGAATTTTTTAAACATTATTTGAAATGTTAAAAAAATGCGACAATGGTTTATTCCACTGAACATTAATGGCGTCCGTGTATGATGGGACCATTGGGACCTAGACTGGGGGAGGAGCTAATTTTGCTTGTTTTTTGATATAGCGCCACTCCTGTCCTAGCACTTTGATTTAAGAATTACACCTTCGGTTTGCTTACTCTGGTCAGTTTCGGCCATGCATTCCCCAATATTAATAGTACTGGACGTTCAAGGCTCCAAAAACAGCACCAGATGGGAAGAGGTTGAGTATTGCAGCTGAACACCAGTCTCTTAAAGGGGTACTCATGTGAATTTCTTTTTTTTTTTAAATAAAATAAACTGTTGAAAGAAAGTTATATAGATTAGGAATTTACTTCTATTTACAAATCTCCAGTCTTCCAGTACTTACCAGCTGCTGTATGTCCTGCAGGAAGTGGTGTATTCTTTCCAGTCTGACACAGTGCTCTCTGCTGCCACCACTGTCCATGTCAGGAACTGTCCAGAGCAGGAGAGGTTTTCTATGGGGATTTGCTACTATTCTCGACAGTTCCTGACATGGACAGAGGTGGCAGAAGAGAGCACTGTGTCAGACTGGAAAGAATACATGTGTACATAGTCTAACATGTTTCATTCGGAACCATGTGCCTAGTTGGTATGACACTATACTGTATATTATCATATCTCTCTGTTTAGTAGCACTGTTTATGTGTACCGTTAGCGGTATTATTCTTCTGTACAGTATATGACAAAACAGGAGATTTCAGCAGCAATCCCAGAGGTAACTTCAAACATATACGGGTTTATTCCATAAGTGAACTACAAAGTGCAGCACAGCAATCAACAAGCTTGTTGATTGCTGTGCTGCACTTTGTACTTCACTTATGGAATAAACCCTTATATGTTTGAAGTTATCTCTGGGATTGCTGCTGGAATCTTTGCTATATATATATATATATATATATATATATATATATATATATATATATATTGTTAGAGGTTCTATTGGTTCCTATATATGTGCATAGATAGCACTATAATTTATGTGTATGGTAAGCAACATTATTCCCATACACAGTATATTGCATGATTTTCATTGTTGCTTCCTATAGTATGTTAGCGTTTGAATGCATGAAGCAGTGCCATATACTATAACCACTGTATACCTAATACATATAATGTCGTTATACAATGGACATATAAATAATGCTGTGGTCTACATAAATAATATCGCTATATACTGTAAACGTGAAAAATGAGTGATGGTATGGATGTGTAAAGTGTATGGATTTGGCCATAGCCATGAAAACCCATCCTTGATAAAATACTGCCCTCAGAGTTCAATCTAAAATAGTGTTATTTATATGTACAGTATATGGCTATGTTCGCACAACATCAGAAATAGAGAAATTAACGTCCGTTTTTGGCGTAATTTAAATGACTGCAATGCAATTTATTGCAGTCTATGGGAAGACAGACGTCCAATGTACACAATGTATTGAATGACGGGCGCTATTGCCGCGGACGTCAAAATAATGTTCATTATTTTCGGACGTCTTTTGCAAACAGCGGACATTTTTATAAGTTGTTCACACATTTTTTTCTTTTGTCACCGTTCTTTCTCCGTTTTTATTATTAAATGCAATTAGTAACCCCAAACTAGAATAATGTGCCAGACAGGGGAGGCCAGACAGCTAAATGACGGACGTCATTTTAAGCAGAGCAGAAAAAAACGCTGTGTGAACGTAGCCTATAGCTACATTATTTATATGCACAGTATATGGTGGTATTATTTATATGTACAGGCTATAGCTGCATTATTTATATGCATAGTATATAGCTGCATTATTTATATGTGCAGTATATGGTGGCATTATTTATATGTACAGCATATAGCTGCATTATTTATATGCACAGTATATGGTGCTATCATTTATATGTACAGCATATAGCTGCATTATTTAAATGCATAGTATATAGCTGCATTATTTATATGTGCAGTATATGGTGGTATTATTTATATGTACAGAATATAGCTGCATTATTTATATGTGCAGTATATGGTGGTACTATTTATATGTATAGAATATAGCTGCATTATTTATATGCATAGTATATAGCTGCATTATTTATATGTGCAGTATATGGTGGTACTATTTATATGTATAGAATATAGCTGCATTATTTATATGCATAGTATATAGCTGCATTATTTATATGTGCAGTATATGGTGGTACTATTTATATGTACAGAATATAGCTGCATTATTTATATTTGCAGTATATGGTGGTACTATTTATATGTACAGAATATAGCTGCATTATTTATATGCACAGTTTATGGTGGTATTATTTATATGTTCATTTTTTTGCTATGTTATTTATATACACGGCATATGGTGATATTATTTATATGCACAGTATATAGCTGCATTATTTATATGTACAGTATATGGTGGTATTATTTATATGTACAGTAGATAGCTATGTTATTTACATGCACAGTATACTGTACGTTGGTATTATTTATATGTATAGTATATAGCTGCATTATTTATATGCACAGTATATGTGGGTATTGCTCATACGTACAATTTGCTGCATTATTTATATGTACAGTATATGGCGACAATATTTACATGTACAGTACGTGGTGGTATTATTGATATGTACAATTTACAGCTGCATTTTCTATATAGTATACATGCAGCGCATGGCCCAATCATTGTAGGTGCGGGGCACCACTCTTCACTTCCATTAGCTCCCCCCCCCCTCGTATTTCTTTTGTGTTGTTGTTATATAACATAACAGGTAATCAGACAGTTCATGTATAAGAGCCGTATACATTCCACATATCATGTTCTGCTGTCATTGAGCAATTCTCTAGGATTTACTGATATTTGAGCATCATTGAAGGAAATCGGCGCCTCAGGGATAAACAAGAAGCACTTGAGTTATGTCAATGATACTACAATAGCATCCATTGTGTACGTATAGATGGAAGGTGGGTCTCCCGCGAAAGGTCCGATACTGTGTTGCAGTAAGAGCCAGGCCATATTAGTTGCCTTCTTCTTCATGGACTAAGAAATCTAAAAAACCTATCCACTTCACCCACTACTTTGTGCACTGGCAGCTACTGTACACCGTAGAGGTTAAATATTAGTCGTGGCAAGGTGCAGGCGTCACATGAATATTCATACATAGTTCTGACAGCCTCAGGGTTCAGACTGTCAGCATGGGCCTCCGCTTAGACTACAAACACCAGCAAGCCTCTCCGACAGTGTTGCCATATAGTGCATAGAGGACAACACACCGCTATATTGAGACTGTGACCATGATCTTTTCCTCGTTTTTAAGACACGACCACCACCACCACCATTGTTCGGCATACTCTGCGCTCTATTTGGCTAAGGGCCAAGGAAAAGCTTTGAAAGTGGGTGACACCGATTTATACATGTAGCAGAGCTGAGTTTGTACTTTCATGTAACATATGTACTTTATATAGGGTTATCCATGCATGGTCGCTTTCTTTCAGAAACAGCACCACTCTTGTCTTCAGTTAGGATGTGGCATTGCAGCTCAGTTCCACTGAAGTGATTGGAGCTGAATTGAAATACCACATCCTAACTGAGGACAAGGGTGGCGCTGTTTGAGTGAGTCCCTATCTTAAAGGGGTTGGCCACCTTATAGTACAATTGCTCAGTGTGTAGTATTAGTAAGTGTACTCACTGGGGGAGATTTATCAAACATGATGTAAAGTGAAACTGGCTCAGTCGCCCCTAGCAACCAATCAGATTCCACCTTTCATTTCTCACAGACTCTTTGGAAAATGAAAGGTGGAATCTGATTGGTTGCTAGGGGCGACTGAGCCAGTTTCACTTTACACCATGTTTGATAAATCTCC